>NW_008610372.1:627-38614 GCF_000691845.1 Merops nubicus | reverse complement strand
GCCTGGGATTGCCTCGACCCAGATACATCTCTTATCTTTGGCATACAAATCTCTAGAATCTCCAAGGACCCCTGCTGTGCTAAGTAAGAAGAGATGGAGATGCAGGAATGAAATCAGTCATCAGTCAACCCTGGAGAGTGTCATGAAGTGGGCTTGTCCCTTCTGATCCAAGAGCTCGAGTATATGATGGCTCATATTTTTACTTCATGACAGTCTAGTGAATGATCCATCAGCTGTTGATAGCAGATGCAAAAGTGATGGGCTTGTGCTAGCAAGATAGACGTTACGCAGGTTCCTGTGCGTGTCTTGGGGTACAAGTGACAGATGCGTCATTGTCAGTTTTCTTTTTGAATAAAACTGCCCACAATGTTTTGGAAGGGTTCTGGAAGGGTTCAAAGTAGCTGAGAATCAACTGCTTAGTGGAGGGAGAGGAGAGGGCCCTGTTCTCTGTCAGCAGCTGCCTGTTGGTGAGAATTTGGGATTCTTTCTGGCTCTGGGAAGTGGATGTTTTAAAGGTTATAGAGCTGTCTTAGGAGAGGAGGTACTTGAACTGTTGCTATTTCCACTTGCATGGCAAAGATGTGACAACAGCTTGGAAAAGTGGGAAACAATGTGTCAATACTCACTGTTGTTTATTTAGCTGGATCACAAAGTCCTCAGATACCTACTTTTTAATAGGGTTTTATTAAACAGCAAAGAAAATGCAGTTTATGCAGTCAGGATTCATTGGTCCTGATTCTCTGCTATGTTTTTCTTAGTGTCCAAGTCGAGCAAAGCTGATGCAGATCCCTGGCAAATGGGACCTCTGTCATTGTTTAGGTTACTTAATCCTCAGTGTTGTGTACTAGTTGTGATGGGGGTTTGTTACCAGTATGTTTACTTTGAGCTTCCACCTTCTCAATTATAAGTATCTCTCCTGTACCCAGAGCACTTATGCCATGCAAACACATGAGCTTGCTTAAGTCATCCAGAATACTGGGTATATATGCTTTGGGGTTTCCAGCCATTTAATCAGTTCAGGTTGTACAAATTGCAAAAGGTGTCAATGACCCAAAGCAGACTGAAGTGAGGAATTTATTTGAATGAGGCAGGGCCTGATGATAAAATAAATACTGTACGCGAGTTAAACGTTTCTTGTTTTAAGAAGCTAAGTAATAGCCTGAGTATTTCCTCTGCAGCACAATTCTGCTGAGTTTCAGTGGTGGTTAATAGATAATTGCACTAACATTGCCTCACTTTTTGCTTCTGAGCCTGCATTTGTGCAGTAACCTGACTGTCAAAATGTCTGTCCAACTGCAATATGAAAGTTAGTGTCTTAGTGTGAACATAATAGTTATTATTCATTGTCTTTACACTGAAATGTTTCTGTATTTGTTGATCTTCACAAAGTATGCCAAACAGCTGATAATTTTTTTAAAATCTCACTTTAAATAGCACTTGTTACCTTAAACTGAAGGCTAATTGTGGCTCTCAGTATTCTATCTGTGGAGTCAACATCAGCCGCCCTTTTAATTTATGCCGTTGCAAGCTGTCGCACAGTTTCACTTGTAGTATTTGGCAAATTTTTCAAAGTCTTCTTCAGGGGACTTTAGATTGTTAAGAGGCTAAGGCATTTTAAAAATCTTTTACCAGTTATCACCATCTAAAACTGGAGTCTACAGTTGAGTTTTCCCACATGTATTTTCATTGTTCACCTAATCTGTTTTGAGATCAGTTTTGCGTGAATCAAGGACCCGAGGAGGGGGAATCTAAGTGGCTCTCTCCAGAAGCTTCTGCTGCAGATTTCATTGATGATTAGGATATTTCTGGCCTGTCCTTAACTTCCATTTTTCTTCCTAATTACACCTGAGATTGAAGGTTTTCTTATGTACTGCATGAGTAGTGATATCTACATATACCAGTACTGACTAAAGCAGCAAAGTAATCCATAATAATATTTCCTATAATGCTGATAATATCTTTCTTAAAAGCTGGAAGATAGCTTTACCTGTGTAGGAGATAGGATAGACTTGTGTTCTGGTTTGACAGTGTTGGAAGTAAGCAGAAAGAAAGGAAAAAAAAAAAAAGAGGGAAAGGAAAGTTTATGAAACCAACAATTCTTAGGCAATTATGAAATTATTAACATTTTAAATTTAAATTAGGCTTCGGCTGCCATCAGACTGGTAACTTCTGTCTACCTTGTACAGTCCCTTTGTATTTTCCCACAGAGCTGCATATGCTTCCTTTTTCATAAGCTGAGCCCTGAAAATTTACCTACTCTCCACTGATCTTCAGTTTTACACGATGTGAAAGGCATGCATCTTTTGGGAGATAGTTTGTTTCTTTCTTTCAGCTATTTCTCTGAAATGTGAAAGGCCTCAGTTGCAATGATACAGAGTTTGGTGGAGTGAGGGTGAGATGACCTGAACTGAGATGTAGACGTAAAACGTGTGAGCGTGGAAGTGTCGTTAAGGACTGTGCTTATTTACAACTATCAATACAGTTAAAAGTGCCACACTAGGTATAGTTCTACAACAAAAACGACCTTTTGCTGATACAGCTTTTTTCACTCAAGAAATTAATATAAGCTATAAACTAGCAAGATCACTTTTCTTTGCTGATACAAGCTCTGTTTGCAGTAGGCACATACTTCAAACTTTTTGAGGGTGGTTGTGCTGGCAGAGCATCTGTTGAAATGGTCTCAAGGGATGGAGGAGGCAAGAAACAATTCTGGAAATGGCCACATCTCTCACTGTTTATACAGACTTTCTAACCTTTTCACAAAGCACTGTTTTCTGAGTAATGCTGTGTTGCTATCTCAAACTACATATTCAGACTCAAATTGCACCTTTAGTTACTGTATTTAGTATGACAACATGTTGGTAGCTTCTGAGGTTAGTTAATGTGTGTGTCACATAAGCAAATAGGTTTCTGAAGACTCTGTCCTGAATATTCTTCAGTTTCTCTCTCTGTAACAGTCCTATTCCCCATAGCATCATTTTTGTGTCATGGATCATCCATGAATAGCAATAAACCTGCTTAGTCTACAAATTCTGTAGGGGGCAAAAAAGGCTGGCCTTTAAAGATTGGTAAGCAGTTGAGCTACACACAAATGTTACACAGTTGTTCATGAATGTCTTCTCAGCACTACAGAAGCACATAACTAAAACTTCACTCTATGAGAGGTGTTTTTAGGATCAGTCTGATGCAGACCTGTATGTAATTTGAAGGTTTCTGTCTGGAAAGGCTTGATCCTGCCTTGAGTTTAATTTTGAGATTCACATTCAAAGAACTATTGAAGAAATTACAAACTTAATCTAAATGGGTTTAACTACAGCAACAACTTCAATTATTGGCCAAAACTGCTGAGCAAAATGCATCCCAACCCATCTTGCTCTTTCAGCAACCTCAGCTGTGTTCCCTTTGAAAGCAGTTTAGCCTGGTTCCAGTATAAAAATATTCAGTTCTGCTCTGAGTGAAAGCTGGTTTTCATATATTCCCAAGGATGTGTGGTGGGTTGTTGTGTTTTTGGTAGGGTGTGTTGGGGTTTTTTGGCTTTTTTTTTTTTTCATATTTTTTCGTCTTCCATGTAGTGACCTACCCTTTGGAAAGAAATTTGGACTTGTCAGAGCAAGGCGTATTTGCAACTTGAGCAGTTCTTGTCTAAACCACATCTGTGAACTTTTTGTAAATGTATTAAAATTAAGTTATGCCTTTTACACCGGAATTGATGTGGTCCTTCTTTTCCAGCCAAATGGTCTTTAACTGTGTCTGGAAGATGTATTCAGAGATAAATATTGCTGGTAGTCATCTTTTTTCCAGTGTTGATTTGCTTCTGTAGAAATGTGGTCATTTATTTTTTTACTTACCTGTTAGTTTTTAACACATGAACCAGTATTTGGATCAAATTACCATGACATGGGACAAGATCACTCCATATTCTGGCAATTTAAGTGTAATAATTACTTGAAGAACTTGATGGTTACTTGTTTGGAATGTCATGTTTAGCCTCTTTAAATATCTCACGAGATAAGCCAGCAGTAATGGACTGTTGATGTTACACAGGTAAGTGAAATCCAAACTATAAAATGATAATCCAGTGACTGACCGACCCACTACCCAAGGTGGGGCTGGAATTCATCCTCACGTGTAGGCAGTATGCTCCTACCTGGGGAAGGCTGTGCTGAACTCAGCAATGTGACATGTGTCAGTTCTGACCTATTCCTGTGCACTGTGCACATGCAGCTGGGGAGCCACACTTAAGTTACTTCGGTTGTTTTGCTGTAGGTATTTTTTCCATTTGAAAATGATCATATTTTCATCTGTATGCTGGTTATTTGAAATAACTATTTAGAGTAGAAAAGAATCAATAATTTGTTTGGAGTTTAGTAATTGTAGAATTCAGCTGTTTATCGTAAACTGAATTCTTTCATTTCTGTTAACAACTATTGCAAGTTTCTGTTTTCATTGGAAGAGAAAAAGTGTGAGAACGTAAGTTCAGGCAAAGCCTTACAGCTGCAGTCCTGCAAAAGCTCAACTTGGGTGAAGAGCACTTGGACTGGGACCTGCTATGTGCGAATAACCAGCACAGTGATCCTGCTCCCCACACGGAGCTTCGCTGAAACACCTCGTGCTCCCTCGCGCTCTGTCACTCTCATGTCTAGAAACAGGAAAGAGGTTGTGTGGTCTCCTTGGGCTGCATGACTGCAGGTGCTGTTAGTAACCCAGTTCCAGAATAAAGACAGCTGAATAAACAGTTGTAACATCCAAAACATAAACAGGATAGTTGAAATCCATGAATGCAGGAATAACAAAATGCTGATACACAAACCCTGGTAGGCAGCACACCTGAATTTGGTGTCGGTCTGAGTGAGGAAGAACTCCCTTAGTTAAAGAAAGTAGTAGGTCCCAGTGAGGGGAAAATCAAGTGTCTAATAGCAATATTGAAGTTCAGATTTGCTTTTTGCTTCACAAGCTTATAGTTGACAAGAGTATTTATGAGTTTGAAAAGTTGACTTAACAAAACCTTTGAAGAATTGAGGTATGACGTGATACCAGAATTGTGTCTTGAGTTGGAGAACAGATATTCAGGATCTGTCCCTTGCTCTCGGGGAGTAGGTTGGGCAGTGTTTGGGTAGGTCTGTGAGAGCAGGCAGATGGGCGAATGTACCTGCCCGACTCCTGCGTGACAGCTGTACCCATTAGTGTGCATTTGCTGTCGCAGTATCTCTAGTGCCATATGTTCTTTTTCTTTAAATAAAGAGGTGTATAATAGGACAGATGTGAATAGGAAAATGGCGTAAACAGAGGAATGATTTGTAACAAGACCTGAAATGATTTATCTTGACATCAGTAGTCTTAACCGTTTTGTGACAGACCTGAATTAATATGTTCTGTACAGTTCCTTTCACTGTCCCTGTCAATGGAAGGATATCAACTTGTAATTTTAGTTTCTATCTGTGTGCTTATAACTCATTAGTATTTGTAACTCCATCCTTTTTTAGCTTAGCAGCTCATGTATTGCTTACTAATACCTTTCAGGAGTGTTGCAGATTAGTTTTGTAGACGTCTAGTCATTCCCCACAGCAGAGAGGCTCATGCAACTGTTTTTGTTTTGTTTCATGTAATTTCACCAGTACGGACTTGCTGACGTAAATACTTTTTTGAAACACCTTAGAAAACAATGGTGTTAAAAGCATTAAATATAAACAAGAAGGAATTAGCATTAAATTACAGTGAAACAGCAGCTGGAAATGTAATTGCCTAGACAGCTATTTTGTAGCAAGCAATCCAAAAGCAGTTACACGATGTATTGTTGAGTTATACAGATTTTATTCAAAAAGATGCCAGGAGTGTGTCAGAAGATGGAAAGAGGTCGAGGGCATCCCCTTCATGTATGCATTGGAGAGGTGTAGTTTCTCATCTTAGGGAGGAGTTCTTTGATTTCTATTTCATCTTCAGTTCTGAAGTCTGAAGAGGGTTTTTGTTTGTTTGTTTAGAGAAGAGCATCTTTGAAAAAAGTGCCTGCTACTACAGATCTGACCTTTTTCTTCCTTCTCCTTATCTGCTAGTTTTATCACATTTAGTTATGAACAAATACAGCTGTAAAATATGAATGGGATTGTCATTATTTGCTACCTACACTTGATTTCCCCTTGGAGTTAATGAGCATTAGTTCACAGTAGTTTCCAATTCTCATAACGTGTTTTAGAGCAGTTAATTTTACGATTAAGGAGGATAAATGAGGAACCTTAAAAAGCCCTTTTTATAGTTGCTTATCAGAGTTTGATTCCCACATTTATAACATAAGGTAAAGATTTATGATACACACACATTTCTGGACTGTTCTCCATGACTGGTTTTAACTTGATTTGTTGCTGCTGCTTGTATATTTACACCACTTCTTATGGTATTAGGGGGAAATAGCATAGCATAAATACGACATCAGAAGACAATTTAGTATACACCTTAGCATCTGTTGCTAGGAAGACAGAAAAACAGTTCCACTGGCCCAATTGAACACAATTTTGGAAGAGCGATACTGTTTAAGTTTGCTGGGAGAAGGTAGGGAAATCCCAGATGAACTGAGAAAACTCTTGAATGCATTTACTGTGGGGTTCTCTCCTTAATAACCTATTTGGCTTTCCAGGGTGAAGCACAGGGATAAGCTCTGCACCTTGGTATATCCTCCTCAGTAAGCGGCAGTGGTTAAGTGGGCTGGTCAGGTCCTCATGCCCTCCATAGGAAGCATACGCCTGTGGAACTTGGGGTGCGGAAAGCCTGGCACAAAGGCCCATGCTTCTACTCTGTCCAGAAACCGAGGGGTTGCTTTGTGGTGGAGGGGGTGATGTCAACATCCTTAGCCCTAGAAAAGTAACTGGAATCCTACCTAGCAGATAAAATCCCATCCTTGCAGTAGTTGATGTAGGTTTTGCTGTTCTGTGCATGTGCAAGGGTTTACCAGAGGAGTTCATTTTCCTGTACGTGTTTCTTCCGTTACCCATAAATAAAAAAAAAAACCTTTTGAATAAATTCTCTCCCTTCAATTCAGTTGCATTTTAGTTTTGACATGATAACTAGGAACTTCTGGTACGCATTTTAGAATTCCACCTTCAGGTTTAAAATGCTGCCTCAGGGGTGAGAGTGAGCAAAGCATGTTATCAATGAGACCTGCACTTATCTCAGCTTTTGGATCTATAATGTCTATGTGTCATCGTGTTTCCTTCTTCACATTCTGTTAATCTTTTATGAACTTCATCAGAATTGTAAAGCACAAGCTGTTTTCATGTAGAAGGTTTTTATAGTGACTAAACATTGGAGAAGGGAAAACAAATAATTGTCCTAGTATACATATTGCCTGGGATGAACAGATTGATGTAAAATGCAGTGCTCCAGTGCAAGCTCTGTATAGGCAGCAGGCTTGTATGATTCAGTTCTTATTTTCTGGCCTTCAGTTTGCTAGTCCCGATTTTTCGGCTTGTCATTTATTTGACCTAAGCCTGTTGCCTTTTTTATACAAGAAGTTTAGACATGCTACTTTCATTGCGGAGGTAAACATTGAATAGAATCGTTGGGTAAGAGTAATCTCTGGGTCTTTTTTGAAGTTAGTATCCTACATTTCAGCAAATAGCTCTTTTCTTCCACTTTTGATCTTGGACATCACATGTGACAAATGTATGAAACTTACCATACTTCTAAGAACAAGAGCTAATCTTTAATGTCCATTTATGTCATTTATCTTTTCTAATGTCAGTGACCATGTGTACATATAAATGCTTAATTTTATTTTCAGTTTGACTCTGTTCTTGGCTTCAGAAACACTTTGTAATAGAGATTTCAGCGAATTTGTCTATTCAAGCCATGTGAAGGAGAAAACTAGCAGTAGTGAAAAACATTAATTTCTGAATACTATTAACTAGTTAACTATTTGCTTACCTTTTTAAGGCAGAGAAACCAAAACTACATTCTGTATTCCATTGAACAGTGATCCTTTCACTTAAGTATCAATAATCAGTGTTACTGCCATTTCCTTCTTACATCCCATCTTTCTATTCCTTACCATATTTTGATAATTTCATCTATTTTTTTGCAGTGCCATGTCCTTTTCCTGAAAGGCCGTGCAGGTTTTAGAACCCACTCATGTTTTCAACTGGTGCAAATGGTGGTATTAATTTAAAAAAAAAGTAGTGGGGCATCCACTTAACCATACACTTTTTTTGCTTCCCCATCCTGTTTTTTTATCACCCTGAAATGTGCCATCTGCAAATTTTGTCATCTTACTTTCAAATTGTTTTTCCAGAGACTGGGGGAATATGTTGAACACCATTGATTTTTGATGTGAGTTTGATCCCCGTCACTTGTTAATGGTGTCTCAAATTGAGAAATTGTTTGATTTGTTTGTCTTTCTGTTAAGCAGTTCCAAGTGGATGACAAACAGATCCCATGACTACTACTAGGTTTCTTGATAATCTATCACCAGGGCCTTTGTCCAAGACTCTTCAAAAGAGCAACTGAGTTACAGGAAAAAGCTTCACTTCAGGCGTGTCTTCATTGATACCTTCAAAGAAGTGTACCATTTTTTCTCTGTCATATGTTCAGTTACATACTTCTGGGTATTAAATTAAGGTTAACTGATCTGAAACCTGCTGAAACTGAGACTCTGCACGCCCCGGATGTTTCACTGTTGAAGGAAGCAGTAGGATTAGATGGCCAGCTAAGCTGTGCCCTGCGGACAGTATTGTTTGGTACTGCTGCCTGCCCTGCTGCCAGTGCAGAGTGTAATTTATATTCTCTGTAATTGTAAGGCATGGAACTCTCAGAGCTCTTGTCTGGTGCTGTAACTGTCCATGTTAACAAATATTAATTGGTGCACCTCTCGCCTTGAACAAACTTTTTAAATGTCTTGTTCATAAGACTGAGATTTCGTGTCTGTGGTAAAAGCCTTGCAGGAAGAGTGAAAGCCTTCTAGTGCAAGGCAGCTGTCTGCCCTGTGCTCTGTGTTTGTAAGTAAGGTGCATGGCCTCGTGATCTAGCAGATCAACAAGGTCAGTTTGAGAAAGCAGATAAAGGAGACAGTATTGTTTGCCTGCCGTTGGCACCGTGCAGGATAGATGGACTCTGCTTACGTTGCCTGTGTGTTTTTGTTTGTTTTTTTTTTTTTTTCTTAATTCATCATGCTTTACTGTAGTCATTTGCACAAAGGATGCTTTTAAAGGAGTAATGAGTGCTTTCCTGTTTGGCATTTGGTTAAACTGAACTTTGTGTCACAGCTCTTTACGATTCACTCATACAAGACCTAAAATATTCAAGACTGGTAGGGGGGCATAAAGCTCTGTCTGCCTCATGCCGTTTCTAGGAAAAGGGAGTCTTGGAGGGGGGAGAAAAACCTGCAGAGACCTACAAATTATGCAGTGTTCTTTCTGTCCATGAATAGTTTCTCTTGTGAGTGAATGAGGCTGTGTTTTTGGACTCAGAGAAAGCAACTTTTGCTACAACTGGCTTCTCTCCAAAGCACACTTTCTGTGTTTATTCTATTTATTTTTATTATTTTTAAAATATATTGATAGACTGACAGCCTGAAAGTGATTTGAGGGTTCTGGGTCAGACATGCAGTGTCCATTTAGTCTTGTAGCAGTATTCCAGACCATTTTCCTGGGCAGTGAGGCTTCATTGAGTTTCTCAAGCAGAGCACCTCTCTATTTCAGCAGAAATGTCACTCTCTGCAGCTCTCATCTTTGTACTGAACTGCCTCATGCTTGCACAGAAAGTCAAAAGCTGAATCAAATCCAAATTTCAGACTATTATTCTTTACCTGTTACCGCAACTTTTAAATAATGCTATAAAATTCTACAGTTTCATCCTGAACTAGGATTATTAATGTAATAAACACACTCACCTCCTTTTGGGTATGTGGCCTTCTTGGGATCTCAAGACCTAATTTGAAAGCTCAGTTTGAAATATGTGGATTTTAACTTCTGGAGCCAGTGGAGATCTAGTATAGGGTACCAGCTTTCTTCACTTCAGTTGTATTTCATTCTATGACTTATTCCAGGTATGAATTCATACCCTTGTGGTTTAGCCTACCTTACTTTCATGTTGGAACAAAACAACTTTGTTGCAGGTTTCATGTGAAGTTCTTATTTTTAACTTTAAAAAAGCATGTGGAGTAAAATCTAGTAAGATGACAAAGTTTACTGTCCTTTATAGAACATTTCTGATGTAATCTGTTTTTAACTGCAGGGTGTTCTATTGGCTATTAAAACAAGTGCCTATCAATTTCAGTGTGGTTTTACAAGCTTTGCTGATCATTTCTCAAGACACCTGCATTGCAAAGTCCAGTTCCCTAAACTGCAAAAATTAAAGATATCTCACAAAAAAAAGTGGAAAAAAAAAAAAAACTTTTTTAGATTGCAATTTTCACTTCTTGCAAGTTCAGGCAACTTTTTTAAAAAATACATTTTATTACAATTAAGAGACCTTTCTTGCACTGTAGTTTAAGAAGTAACTTTGGTGGCAGCACTAGCAGAAGTAAAAAAGAAAAATATAAAATCTTCTCTGGTCAGTGGGTATCTTTGCAGTTATATTGGTCATGGAGGTGGGAGCAAGTGGTGGGAGGAGCAGAGTACTGAAAGGTTGCAAGATGGCACTGCTATTAGAAGGGCCCATGAATGTAAAACATTCTTCTTTTAACAGGTCTAAGTTTAAGATCCCTGCTTGGATGCGAATACGATCCCACCAACCTTCTTTGTGTCACTTGTACTGAGAGAAGATCACTGGCAGACTAACAGTACAAAGGCTTCACATTTGGGTGCCCATTGACATAGGACAGCTGTTTGATACCCCTTTTCAAATGAGATGCTGACCTTCTTCCCATTGACAGTGGATGGGCTGTATGGCTTTCACCTGGTGGGCTGTAACAACTGAGAACCATTGCTGGTGCACAAGTAAGACTGCTGAGCTTCAGTGGGTGTGGAGACCCTCAAGGTCTGCAGCATTGCTGGTCTCTGTGAACTAGGCTGATGGATTAGTGATTGCATGGGGCAGGGTGAGGCTGGGTTTGTTTGGTTTTCTTTCTTGAGCTTTTCTCCAGTTAAATAGAGGATGTCATGTCAAATGTCAACATCACTGTTGTCACTGTGATGTATTCCTAAACTTTCACTTGTTTCAAAACAAACAAAAAAGACACAGTGTTTTTTTCTGTATGATGGTGAGGATTGGTGGGAATGTTACCATGGTATGGGTTATAGGCACAAACAGAACTTACCTCATCACTGCCACCGCCACCAAAATGTCTCCCAGAACTCTGGGTGAATTGTGCTCATGGGATGCACCGTAATTGTTCGTAGCATCTATGTAGAGAAGTGGAAAAGAGGTTTTGAAATAAACTCCTTAAGATGCCCATCCTGCAGTAACTGAGTTTCATTAAGGAAATGTATCCAGGGAAGGTTGGTGTTTTGTGGGTTCTTTTTTGTTTTGTTTCAAATGAATTGTAGTCAGGAAGCGGCAGAGCTGACCAAGGACAGAACAAAATAAATAGCCAGGCAGGAATCTTTGTCAAGGTTTTATGCCATATGCTCTAAGCAGTAATATAGTAGCAAAATTATTTCAGCAGTTAGATAAATTCACCACTCGGTCTTTGTGGATTTAAAGTGGTTGTCAGGACATCTTTTCAATTAGTCTTACATGGGGCAGGTGGGAGCATTGGAACTGAATTTTAGGTATAATTTTAATAAAGGCAGGATTGTTGGGGCATATCATTCCCATTCCCATCATGAGACTGTCTTTGGGTCCTTATCCTTTTGCTGAGTTTTAAAACTCGGGATGAAATTTAACAAAGGCATCTGCATCTGAAGGGAAAAAAAAAAAAGGAAGGAAAGAAGGAATGTATATATTTATATCTATAAAACTATATATGTATTTCAGAGAACAGGCTAGGCCATTGTTTCTAGGAAAAAAAAAATAAATTATTGACCTTTTCCCTCTTTATAGTTTATTTCCCGTTCAACAAGATACTGGTCTTTGAGTTGCAAAGTTGTCAGGGTTTTATTTTTGCCATGAAAAGGGGAAAAAAAAAAAAAACAACCTACCCAGAGTTGGCTAAGCTGATATGCAGCTGAATAACTGTGGTTTTCAAGCACCCACAAGGGACCTCCTTGGCTTTAGAAGAGAAAATCTGAGAAGACCTCCTCATGGCTGGCCATGTTTGAACTGCTCCCAGTTTTGACTGCTAAGCAGCATGTTCAGGCGCCCGCCTGACTTAGGAGCTGAGCAGGCACAGCCAGGCAGCACCAGTGAGCCAGACCTCTTTGGTAGCTCCTAGAAAT
Source organism: Merops nubicus (assembly GCF_000691845.1). Taxonomy (NCBI): domain Eukaryota; kingdom Metazoa; phylum Chordata; class Aves; order Coraciiformes; family Meropidae; genus Merops; species Merops nubicus. The sequence continues at coordinate 26,312 of NW_008610372.1, read as the reverse complement.
CACACTAAAAACAGAAATATGTCATATTATCACTGTCTAGTCATAATAGTTGAGATTTCAGACATGTAATATATCCATCAGAAAAATGTCCTGTGGTGCTTGTCAGGGCATTTGCATGTTCTGCTATCAAAAGTATGAGTTGCTTCCCATCTGAAATAATGTGGAAACTCAGAGATTGCTGGGGTGGACCATTCTGTATTTGTTATTGTTGAACTGATCCAATATAAATAGAATGCAACTTACTTTACTGTAACTATGCAAAATGGTTTCTAATTTGCAAGTAGTGGAATAATATCTGGCTTAAGTGCTCAGATAAATGATTTTTTTTATTCTTCATAGTTAGTCTTTCTAGTACGAGCAAGCTGTAAAATCCAAAACCATTTTGATAGCAGTAGAGATGCTGGAACTGATTTGAATAAAGTGAAACAACACCTCAGTTTTCCCTTTAAGGATCAAAAAATTTGTGGTGCCATTTATTCCATCAGTTCCCTGTCCACTCCTTCAGTTAGCTGTTCGGAATTGTGCACACAGAGGGTTGCAGCCCCTCACATCCCTCCCTTGCAGCCTGGAGCTCTGGCTGGTGTTGTGTAGGTTGGCTCAGATGTGCCTGTGTTCTGGCTCGACTTCCAGGTACTGAAATGTCAGTTTAATCTAGATGGGATCCCTCTGCTTTCTGAACCACAGTAACTGCTTAGAATAAGAGGAGGGGGAAGCCTTGTATCATCAGCTTTTGGGCAAATATCCCAAGTGTTTGTGTGCTTTGATATATTGGTCTTCTTAAGTTCAGTCATCACCAGTCAGACTTGAATTTGCTTGTAACTGAAAATTTGGGTTAATTGTAAATCCTCGAAAACCCGATGTAATTACTCTTTGTAGGAAGAAATCACCATGGGTAAACTTCTATACACATGAAAATACCATGGGCTAATTAAAATCCTTGGAGTTGGGCAGTTAATATCCTGAGTTGCTGCTTTGACTCCTGTGTGGACCCAAGCGATTTTTCAGCCTGCTGCAGGGGTTAGCAATGTGGGAATTGGGTGTCCTCCATGCCAGGGCCTGCTGGGAGCTCACTCCTTTCTGGCCCTTGGTAGACAAGGGGTTCTTGAACTGGGGCATGGCACCTGTGCAGGGGGAGAGCTCATGAAACATGAGACTGCTTCACTTTCCACTGCCCACCCACCCCCATTTCTCTCTCCTAGTGTTCCTCCCCTTTTCTCCCATTCTCCCCCAAACAGGTCTGCAGCTCCTTCCTGTGTACTGTCTTCAAACAAAAGCTGTATCCTCCTACTTCTTGGTGCCTATTCCTGTCTGGGTTTTTTGTGCATGGGAATCATGCCCTCACCTACTGTGTCCTTGCTTTCTCCTGTTCACTTTTTATGTTTCTTGCACATTGTTCTTGGGAAGTCTTTGGCTTAAGCCAAAAAACTTGTGTTTACCATGTCTTAACAATGTCACTGGTTTCCACTGTCTTGTCCTGAGTATACTTTACTGCTAATAGCCAAAGCATTCCTTCATGTGGAGTTTTAAAGTGCACAAGGTAAACCCAGAACTGCTGAGTCCTCATGGTGCAAGCTGTGAATTAGCACAATAGCAACAGTGGTTTTGATAGTATTTTAGAATGCTATGTGATTTCACACAATTTAGGCACTATCACCTTTTTTTTTAATGATCCTGATTCTTTCCACCACTAAAAAATGCCAGTTACAGATATGCTGTATTATTGAGGTTAAGGCATTTGCCATTACTAGTTATTAATTTTTGATAGTGCTCATATCTAAATCAGAACACCCATTGTGTTGAGCACTGTACAGACACGTTTGAAGAGATGTGCTCCAAAGAGTGAAGCATATTTATGCTTCAGTTCTTTCACCTTACTACTCAGTGCTGCTTTTTTTATGTCAATAATGCTTACCTGATGGATCTCTGTGCTACTCATGCCTCTGCAGTTACAGTAGTGGTACTGGAATGAGTGGGATTGAGTGCACACTCAGCAGGTTTGCAGATGAGACCAAGCTGTGTGGTGTGGTCGACGTTTTGGAGGGAAGGAGTGCTATCCATAGGGACCTTGAGAGGCTTGAGAGGTGGGCCCATGCCAACCTCAAGAAGTTCAACAAGGCCAAATGTGAGGTCCTGCACCTGGGTCATAGAAGCCCTAGGCACAAGTAGGGCATAGTAGGGATGGAGAGTAGTCCTGAGGAGAAAGACTTGGGGTCACTGGTTGATGAAAAGCTCAACGTGAGCCGACAATGTGTGAGTGCAGCCCAGAAAGACAACCATATCCTGGGCTGAATCAGAAGAAGTGTGGCCAGCAGGCCGAGGGAGGTGATTCTCCCCCTCTGCTCTGCTGTCATTTGACCCCACCTGGAGTACTGCATCTAGCTCTGGGGTCCCCAGCACAGGAAGTATATGGAGCTGTTCAGGCAAGTCCAGAGGAGGGCCAAAAAGGTCAGAGGGCTGGAGCACCTCTCGTACAAGGACAGGCTGAGACAATGGGGGTTGTTCAACCTGGAAAAGAGAAGGCTCCAGTGAGACCTTATCGTGGTCTTTCAGTATCTGAATGGGACCTACAAGGAATCTGGAGAGGGATTTTTTGCAAGGGCTTGTAGTGATAGGATGAGAGACTGGAAGAGGGTAGATTTAGATTAGAAATTAATTAGGAAGAAGTACTTCACTCTGAGGGTGGTGAGACACTGGCACAGGTCACCCAGGGAAGCTGCAGTCTGTGGGAGGCAACTAGTCTAGAGGGAGGTGTCCCTGCCCGTAGCAGGGGTGTTAGAGCTAGATAATCTTTAAGGTCCCTTCCCACCCAAACCATGCTATGATTCTACAGTATTTAGGTAGCAATTTTTTGCGTTGATCAAATGCAAGTTCCCAGGGAATTAAAACCAGACATTCCAGTGTATCATCAAATTGGCAGACAAAGGCATTGCAAAATCCCAGTGAAATGCCCAGTGAAACAGAATGTTTCCTGTATTTTAAATGTTTGTTTCGAATTAGGGATTAATTATAATTTGCCTGCATGTATGTTAGGATTGAGGTGATGTGTTTGCAGTTCTACATATATGGAACATTACTATTCAATTTGAAGTTTCTGAGTGTTGTCTGTCTAAACATTTGCTTGGCAAAGAACTTGCAAAGAGGTCTTAGAAATCCCCATTTTATTTTCTGCAACACAAATCCGTGCTTTTTTTCAGCCGCCTTTCAGGAACACCTCCTGTCAGATTAACATGGTCTAGTGGTCTGCATCCAGGCTAGGAAAAGAGCCTCTGAGCTCCAATCCAGCATCTGATTTTGAGTGCTTCGATTCCCTCCTCTTCAGGATGCTATGGATGATTGTAAATGGGTGTCCTTAATGAATGGCATTACCTTTCTACTGTACTGTTCTCTCTCCTTTCAAGACCCTGCTCTATAGATGTGAAAAACCTGGTTCTGTGTTAATGTCCAAACCCATTCTCTCCTTCCTGGCCTTTTTAGCAACAGTTACCTGAAAGGTCCCTCAGGGAGTGGCGATAGTCACAGTAGCAGAAATACATCAGAATGGACAGGAGTTTTCGTGTAGACTACTATTCAGTACCCTCAGAGTCCCTCACCCTGGCAGCAACTGGATGTGATTTTGCTCTTTCTTTAGGCAATAACTAGTCTCTCTGGCATTCTAACCTGAGTATTTTCCCCAAAGTATTAGTTCATTACTTTAGCTTCCCCCTTTGTGAACCTAGGATGATGTTCCCTTCACAGGATTAGGTGAGGATTAGCTAGTGTTTATCAGCCACTCCCAGATAAAAGAATTGCTTTGTTTACATCTTTTAGACTGCATGGTCTTGATCTCATGGCAGTGCTCAACTCTGCCTTTGAAAAATGTCTGATTTAGGATACAGCTACAAAATTGTTACAGACAGTTAAGACGTGCATACTTTTAGAATTAAATCCTGCTTCCCAAAAACTGAAGCGTTTTCCGATCTGGAAATATTCTGCCCTATTTTTTTTTTTTTAATTACCTTTATATGTTTTAATATTAGTGTTAATACAGGATTTTTGTGGTCATGCTGGAAATTTCAATAACACTTTTGGCCTAATGACTTAAGTACTATGTAAATGTAGAAGGAAACACAATGCCATCCTTCAAAATTTATCTTGCGTAGATGGATGGACAGACAATGTCTGCTATTACCTTTCCACACCAAATATCCCTGGTTCATGAAGCAGGGTATCTGGAACCTAATTCACAATGTCTTTTCTGCTTCTTTTATAATTTCTGAAAATAAAGGCTTTGCAGCAGCTGGAATCAACTAGCAGACTTGTTGAAAATACATCTTGTTCTTCCCTAGCAATACTGGTTCTGTGGGGTTTTCTTAGTAACATGAATAGATATGACTCAGAAGACAGAGGGAGAACAACTGTGTTGTGTAGGAAGTTAAAAAATGGTGTTTTTTCCCCATTTTTTTTTTTTTTTGGCCAGTACCACAGTCAAACTGCACTGCCTGTCTTCCCATCTCCTGCATTTTTTACTTTTTTTTTTTTTTAACCCTTCTCAACAGCCTTTGGAACTGGAATCCTGAATTTATCTTAACAATCAAGGTGAAATCCAAAAGAGAACAAAGCAGATGTTCTCAACAGCCAGGTTTTTTTTCTTTGAAGAGGGTTGTGCTAATAAAAGAGGTAGAAGGATAACAAGTGTGTGTAGTATATGAGCAGGAGCAATTCCAGTGAAGAGCTTTTTCTCTGATGTCAATGGAACAATCCGAAATGTGAAATTTTGAAATGCTGTCATTTCTATTTTTTATAGCACCAACCTGCAAGTTGCTAATGCAAATTGATTTGTACTGCAGTAGAGAAGATTAGATGGTGTATTCCATGAAGATGTTACTTGGATTTGGACAAAACTGGCCAATTTGATGGGGCCTTTCTTTTCTGGGGAGGTACATATTCAGGCTCTAAGCAGGAAGAAAATATAGTAAAAACTCTTTCTCAAAGTAAAATAGAGGACCAAAAGTATACAGGGGGAAGAAAAATCACAGCTTCTTAAAGCCCATTTAGTTGCCCATTCTCCCTTCTCATTAAACAGACAGCACCCTCAAGTCTGTTCCTTGGTCTGTTGCTCTTGAGCATTCTCCTCCTTTCTTCCTTCATCCTCATGCTTTCAAAATTACTCCAGTGTATTCCCCTTAGAGAAAATTTCCTAATACTTGGCTGCAAATTCCCTGTTTCTTTCAAGCCCTTGAAGTAGCCAGCTCATTCCAGAAAACATTCCTGTGTTAATTTCCCTGAGAAGTTTTTGCTCATGTCATCCTGTGTTTGAACTTTTATTGCTTTTCTTTCAAGTTCCTTATGGAAGAAACCAGTTCTTATGTGTTTGTGAAAGGCCATTTGTATAGTCCCCAGACAGAAAGTAGGCAGGCACAGTCTGTAGGCAGTAAGTGTATCTCTCTTACTTTTAAGAAACCTTATCTTTCTTTAACATACTATCTGGCCTTTTGCTCTCATTTCTCTTGTTTCTGACCCTCCGTTCTAGCCACTTTCCCACATAATCTTAGTTTATATCACTAAAATTAAAATTTTCATCTGCTAGGCTTATCAGTGCATAAAGAAGTTACATTTTGTAAGGTACACTTAAAATGTTTTGGTTTGTTCTTTCTTTTTTTGTTTTTTTTTTTTAAAGGATCAGACCAGTAGAGATTGTGTAAATGTAGTATACAGAGATTCAGCCTTCTTGCTGCTAAAGGTGTTCATGCTATTTTCCACCAACTTCAGTAGGAGCCGGAACTAATCCAAAATGGTTCTGACCAAGAATGGAGGATTTTATTTACTGTCTGCTTGGATAGCATCTTACTGTGTGTTTTACAGGAATATTTGGTGTTCTGATGTCCATTTTGATTCTTCTTATCCACATGTTCTAGGAACATAAAATAGATGTGGTTGTTATTTAAATAGGGTATTTGCTCTGCGCTGGTATAAACCACTGCTTTTCTACAGGCTGTCAAATAGAAATGCTGTCCCTGTGAAAAGCTCTGCAGAAATAACAGGGCTTGAAGTCTTGGGAAATCCTCTGGGTCCCTTGCTGCCCTCCCTCCTCCTTTCTTCTCTCCTCCTCCTCACTACATGCTCTCTTCACTTTTAGCTTCTGAAGATGAAAATCTTACCCCTGATAATGTCTTGTGGGTGTTATAGTCTTGGATAAACCTTGGATAAACAACATTTTTTGTAGGCTGTGTTGGTCATGTCAGCTTGTATTCTAGTCATTTTCCCAGAAAATGCCTTGAGGAGTCACATACAACTCATGTGAAATGGTTTCCTACTTGTGTTTGTTCCTAATGCTGTGGGACTGTTGAAACATCCAAATTATTTTTTTTTAATCATCCTTTTGCATTGCTCTTAACAGCTTTGCCATAGAAAATTAGTGCTAAAACCTGGTTCCATGTGTCATTAGGCCTTTGTTATTTTCTCTGTTGCCCAGTCCTGTGCCTGAAATATTCACAAGAGGCTGGGAAGACTCACAGGGCAGTTGGGAGCAAGATGGGAACACCACTGGGGCATGTGGCACCCGTGGGGGGGTTGGCCGGGTGGCTCTGCCTCGCTCCCAGCCCTCCCCGCAGCTGCCTCGCTCTGGCCCCTGCGCCCCTCTGGTGGCTGAGGAGGATGTCAGTGAGAGGGGAGGGAGGGTGAGCAGAGCTGCCCGAGGAACTGATTCCTGTCTGCCTCTCCGAGCAGCCTGTCTGCGCAGCAGCACATGATATGGTTTTGCACAATACCCTGCGAATGCCCTCGTCAGCAGCTTCCAAGGGAAGAGCAGTATTGGAAAAAAATAAACAACAGCAGTCCTCCGCAAGCTGCAGAGAGTGCATGGAGCAGAGCTAAATTTGGAAAGCTAAATCTTATTTCATGCAAAATCATTAGAATGTTTCAGGTTTCCGAGTGCATGCTCACACACATGTACATATTGCTGGCCAGCTTTTCCATGTGACTTGGCTGGATCCAAATGCAGTTGTTATTTATGGATGGCAAGAGCAGTGATGGCATCATTTTACAGCATTCCAGTCCTGAAATTACAGCACTTGTGTGTGGGGAGAGGGAGCCAGATGCCCTCTGAGAGAGTTTAGGCAGGCTGCTCCTCTGTGAGTGTCCACAGCATGAGATAGTCACAAAACCCCTCTCCCTCTTCCCTGTTTCTTTCTTATTTTCAGACAGAGAAAAGAAAGGTATTAAAAAAAACAGTGTGGGCTGTGATTCCTATTGGCTTCTTCCCTAGATGCATGTAAAAAGCAATTAGCCATGTTCTTTTTTTACCTCTCCCCTATTCCATAGATAACATATTTCTACCTATGTAAGACCATAAACATTCCCCTGAAGACAAGGAAACAGCAATTTCTAATTTGTCTAAAACTAATGCTCATATTTAGGTTTCTAAATAAACGAGTCCCATGTTCAAAACTGCTGCATGCTGGTAGCTCAGCTAACTGAACTGAGGCATGTGCAGGGGCGCTGGAGCCGTGTCTCCGGGAAACAGCTGGGTGATGGCCTCCTCTGCAGGGTGCCTGGCCTTGCTGCTGGGGCCAGACTGAGCTGCAGCAGGGAAGTCGTCTAGCTGGGGGAATAACACAAAACAGAATGAAATAAATGTTGAGGTGGGGTGGTACGCTAGGAAGATGAAAAGAAAAAAACAGTCAGATGAGATTCTTGGTCAGGTTCATAGGGTGGTCACGCAGAGATACTTTGGCACAGCTGGGAGTGTGCAAGCCAGAGCAGCGCATGGGCACAGACAGCAGAAGACCGGGCCACCTGAAAGCAGTATTGATGCTGAACACTTTTGGATCATATACATACAATGAAAATAATCTGAAGGTCAGGGTAGGGTTATTTGAATGTTTCTTATTTACAGCAGTTTGAGTTTTCTACATGTCCTTAACCATAAGACAGCATAGATGATTTGCTAGTTTTGCTTTATTGGTAAATAAATAAACATAGTGCACGTTGTGTCTTAAAGGATTTTGGAATGCCTTCACAGGAGCATCCATGGCTCACAAAGTGTGCACCTTTAACACAACCCTGTTTGAGGTAAGAAATGTCCCTTAGCCCAACGGGCACAGCTAGGAGAAATGAACTTTCAGGTCACAGAAGCCCTTCTCTTGCTCAAATCAGTTACCGATTCCCAGTGCAGTTTAGGAACAATTATTTATTATTATTATTTAATTTTGCTGTGTTAATTGAATGTTAATTAGGTAGTTCTCAGGAAAAGGTGATTGGTACCAGAGGAGCCAAGCAGGTTGCTAGTGAAGGGAAGATGACAAAGTTTGTGGAGTTGGTGGGAAAAAGAGAAGTAATGACTTTGTTAGAAAGCTAACGCATTAACTGGGTGGTGAAATGGAAAATATCACTGCCTTGAAATTGCAGTGCGTGAACACATTGGTCTGCTTTGTATTCTTCCAATAGAAATAAGTAAGTTAAAAATGCCTTTAGGCTGCGATTCCCTTTGCTGATGTCCTTAACTGTTTTCATATACAGCACATAGAGATTATTTTATAGGTAGTTGTAATTTTTCTTTCAGAATGAAAAGCCAAGATGAAAGGATAGGTTCAGAGTGCTTTCAGCTTAGTTCTGCTCAATACCAAGTTTGTATGGTGTGAAAAGTGGTCCTGCAACCCCCAACTTTGAAAGCTAGCTTTTTTTTCCTTCAGCATTTAGAGAAGTTGGCAGAGGCTGTATTACGCTAGTCATACAAAAATTTTTTAAAAAAAATTGAGGACACCTGATAAAACAATCTTTTCCCATAAAAATGTAAAATAATGTAAAATTAAAGCAATATGCGAGACTGCAGAACCAAGAAGCAGAAGTTCCTAAAATAGCTTCTGGTCCTTCTCAGAAGTTCTGGCTGTGCAGTGTTAACTTTGGAAACACGTTTCTGCTATAAATTTTAGTTGTGTGGTTTTTGTAAATTTTTTTCCTCCTTGAAAGCCTCTCCAGATGTTTTACAGTTGTTGTTTGAAAATGGTCCTTGGCAAGCACTGAGACTCTGGGCACAGAGCAGTAACCTCTTGATGTGGTGGTTGTGGTTTTTTCTTGCAAAGAGAGGAAGGTGTATGATCCCTCTCTGTTCTGGGACTAGTTCTGTCACAAATGGTGTAACCTTCAGTACATCACCTGCTCTTGGTTTCTTTCATCTTCAAAACTTCACCGGCAAGCCATTTAGCTGGATGGCTACTTCAGCATTCTCTGCCAGAGCTCCCCACTCTGTAACTGAGATGTTAAGTATTTTTCACATACCTTGTCTTTTAGGAGTAATTATAAACACAAGCCAGATTTAAATATTTTTCTGATGCTATTTGATTGAAATTCCTATGTTCACAATCATAGATTCATTTGGTTGTAAAAAGCTTAAAAAAATCCTATATGGAATCCCCAATACCATTCTTGCTGGATATTTATCTGACCTTTCCTCAGCATCTCCATTCATGGAAATTAATAAACTTACCCCTCAGGTTATGTAGGAGCATTAGGATGTCTTCTCTATCTCTTTGTATATTGTATTTTAGTATTTCTGCTGTGGATATTGATAGTGCTTTGTTAGTAAATCAGAGTACTGCTGTCAGTGTTCCTTCTAAAAAAGAAAACCAGACCAAACCTGCCAAAAGCCCCACTCCAAGTCTTTTCTTGCTGGTCATATTGATAGCTTTTTTCCTAATTGTTTCAATGACTTTTCTCCACCTTCTGTGGCTGTACATCGTGGTGGGGTAGAGAGAAAGGGGAATTGTGCATCTTTCAGACTTGGCTTCCACTCGTGCAGCCGAGGAGGCTGGTTGAGTTTGCCATGGCAGCATGGCCCGGCTCGGCTCAGCTCAGCCTCTGGATCGCTGCTGCCTTCAGCTCCAGTTCCAAGAACTCCTTGCCTTTGGAGATGATTATCACCCTGTTATTGGGAAGGTGTGCAGTGTTGTACTTTGTACTGTTTGTACTTGTCCCTGTTGGATGTAGTTTCAGACAATTTCTCCAGATATTCAAGATTATTTCAACACCATATTTCTGCAGCGAACTGATAATTCTTTACAGCTTGTGCCATCTATAAACTGACACAGAACATGTACTAGCCCTTTGTCTGTCTGTCGTGAACATCCATAAATGAAGCATGCAGTGATTTCAGACCCAGAAGAAACTCCTGCAAAAATCTGTCCAGTAATGCTTGTTTCTGTTACTGACCATTGGCTTAACAGTTCAGCAAACTTAAGTTTCCAGCCATCTCGTGTTGTGTTCAGATAGATCTTAGTTCCAATCTTTATTTGTACAAATGTCACGTAAAGCAGCACTGAATTCTCACTAAAATCAAACTAATCTATCCTAAAGATCTTTTGTCTGCCAGTATAAAGAAAGCACAGAAGTGTAGCATGATTTGTTCCTGACAAATCCATTTTGGTTGTTACTCATTTTTTACTTTCCTCTTGGTCCTTCAGAATAGTTTGTACTATTTTTCCCCAGTAAGATCCCCAATTCTGTAGTTAAATCTTTTTCATTTTTTGAAGATAGCCTTCTTCATAGGAAAAGATAGGAAAACTAGGTTTTCCCTTTTCCAGATTTTTGATGTCGTTCTGATTGCACTTGGATTCCTTGTGTTCAGTCTCTGGTTAAGTGCCTCTGGTATTTTTTTCCTAGCACTTTTGGGTGTTAGTGTTAGCTCAGGAGTTGTTTACAGTAGTAATTGGAGGGCTCAGGATGGATTAAGTGAAACAGAGCCTCTCACCTATAGGTCACCGGTTTGAGTTGAGCCAAAGATGGGTTAAAGTGAGTTGCTTCCATTTTTCAGATGCCTGTATTATGTGTGAAATCTGATGATGACTAGAACTGGCATTACAACATAAGAGCATACAGCAGTAATGAAAGACACTGTTGTTTGAAATCTGAGCAGTGAAACCAGCAATTGGATGAGTAAGAAAACAAGCAGTCTAATGCTATTGGAGTGCATTTCCCTTGGTAAAACGTATCCAAGGTGCAATTGCCGGTGGCCTTTCACCAGCTTTGTCTTCTCTTTATAGTGGGGATGTTTTCAGATGTAGCAACGTCAGTACAGCTAAGCTTAAATGAGATGCTTACATATTTTATCTGGATCCATGCAGAGGGTTTTGTGCTTGCCAGATTGAGCCATTGCTGCTATGTTTTTTAATGTATTGCTTCAAAGTTAATGTAGTGAGTCTGGTAAGATGCTCTGCTATGTTTTGGCAAGTGTAAAGGAAATTGGGGAATCCTGGTTCCACTGAAGTCATGGGATAAGGATAGCAGTATTCAAATCTGTATCTCCAGCACGTACTACTATTCCAATTGACAAGAACTTTTGGGGAAGCATATATCTGTGTGCCTTCAGAGGCAGTTGTGAAGAGCTGAAGATATGCCAAGGCAAGCTGGACCCACATTCAAGACCAGACTTGTGTCATTCTCATGCAGCAGCCTTGAAAGTACATGCTAGATAACTCTCAGGTTTGCTATAAGGGTTTTATGAAATAAAACCTCTGCTAATTAATTTGATATTATATTCAGTTTAATTAGGCATTCCTTGTGTTACCTATTTTGCTACAAACCTGCATGGTATTTGGTTTTTTAAAGTTAATGTGTAACTGCATTATAGATCATAGGGCAAAGCTGGGTATTTCTACAGGACACAGCTGTAGTAATGAAGGAGGAATTGGTGATATGGGGCATTAGTTGGATATTAGCGGTGGAAACATCTGTCATACCTTGTTTTACAATGTTGAACCATGGCTGTTGACTTTGTGTTCCCGTGGCCATCAGCAGGGCAGTTCATGCCTCTCTGAAAGCAGGGTTTGAGCCAACTACCCCCTTTGCACTGCTGGGGAATTCAGTTCCACATAGTTTGATGTGCAGTCACTGGGATGAGCACTTTATAAACCTGCATGCTTTTTGAGGTGATACCAAAGATAAAACTTGTTCTCACTGCTCCACTAGAGGAGCAGGTTTGTGTTGGTGCTTTTAACTTCAGATAAAATCAGTCGGTTTTGTTTACTTGGACTGCTTAAGCTAATGTCACTGATTTTGCCTGATGAAGAACAGCAAGTACAGTCCTCAGCTGCTCCAAAAAAAGCCAGCTGGGGTCTCAGCCTCTCGGGATGAGGTGGGAGCAAACACATGGGAGCAAGCACTGGCTCTGTGCCATGGGCCCCTGCATGTGGAGTGGGCATCTGCTGGCAGCCAGAGAGCCTGGGAGGAGGGATGGAGTCCCTGGGATCCACTGCGAATCCATGTTGAACAGCCAGACTGCTGAGAAAGAAGCAGTTCTGCTTTGTAATTGGCATTATATGTGCTTCTTTTGTGCTCTCAGCATTGAGGCAGATACAGAGCAGAAGCTTGTGCAATGACACGGGTAGTGCTCGCCTGTCGCAGAGTTAGGACACGTAGTGGTGCCTTGAAAGAACTGAAGAGAAAGGGCAAACACACATCCCCTGAATCTCCCCTAATGGATAGTTACATCCTATTTCCTTTGTGACTGTCCGAGGGGTTAGCTAGTCATTGCCAGGCTCTGCTGGAGTGTGTGAGGAGAGCTGCAGGAAAATCAATCCTTGGAATAGTTTGAGTGACCAGTTTCTCCCTCTTTCTCCATTTCCCAGCTCTTTGAAAGCAAAATGGCTTTTAAAACACAAGGAAAACATCAGATGTACTGCTTCCCAAAATTGTGGACAAAGGACTCCATCCTTTTAATGCAAGTGAAGTTATTTTTCTGATACTAGAGCACATTGAGTGTTAGGTAGTTAACTTTTTTAATACATTTTTCTAAACAGTATATAGTCTCAGCTTTTCTGTGTAAAAAGAAAAATGTTCTTAAATAACCAAGGCAATAGTTACTTCTACTCCTCTCCTCCTCTTTGCTGCTTCCTTTCCCACCCCACCAAATTATCTCACTAAATGATTTATAAAAACTGTATTTAGACTGCGCTCTGTACAGAGGAGGATAGAAAGCCCTAAGTAGCTCTGTATTCCACTTACCTGGAATACTCCATGTAAAAAAACAGGAATTTGTTTCTAAGAGCAATATAAAATTAGTGGATATGATCTACAAAAAGCATGCTGTGTGTTCTTACTTATGCTGTAAATATCTTCTCAACCAAGTGTATTTCCTTCTGAGACACAAAATCAAACTAGTGAGATGGTGCTGAACAGGTAGTTGTTTAAATCAAACTCCTCCTTTTTTTCTTAATCTTTTCATTGCAGTGAGTAAGAAATATGGGTCTGCCAGTCTGCCATTGAACTATCTACTGCAGCTTAACTGCAGCAAGCAGCAAGGAAGTGGTAATCCTATTGTGCTTCTCCAGCAGTCCCCCGGGAAGCAGAAGGCATAGAAATTACTGAGCTGTTGTCCTATCCCCTCCTCACCTGTCTTTGTGGCTGTAAATATAGTGTCTGCCTGCAAATAACAGTTTGCTGCACCTTTAAGCACATTCCCTAACAAGAGGCAGCGATTTACTGAGGTGATAAGCTGTAACTAATACTAGGGTATCATAATAGGTAAATAAATTAGCCCCATGCTTCTCTGTATTTTGCTTTCTAGGGAGCCCACGGCTCATTCACTCAGAGGCACTTACTGTGGCACCCTGCACCACGCCGAGTTGCCTCAGTCAGCTACAGGGCTGCAGCCGTCAGGGCTGGCGTGGATGCGGCTCCTGAAATGCCGTGTTGAATCTACGGGGCAGCAGCGGTCGCATGGCCTGTTCCCCTTCCCCTTTCTGTTCCCTGGCCCAAAAGGGATTGCGGTGGGCCGTGCCCGTATTCGGTGCCATGGCTGAAAACAATTCTTGGAGCCGTGCCATCGGCACCCGTTGGGGAACCGCTGCAGGCGTGCCGGCAGCGTGAGTTGTGAAGAAGCGAGGAGCAGCCGGGGCAGGGTCCGGACCCTCGCCCAGCTCGAGCTCCTGGCTTTTCCCAAAAGGATGGCCTGGCGCTTCCCAAGCAGTTGCAGTCTGCTGCTGGGTGATGGGCACACATAGCTCGGAGGGGCAGGAAGGTGCCACGGAGTGGGGAGCGGCAGCCTTTGTTCCCACACGGAGTGGCGGGCTTTCAGCACAAAAGAGCACTCTGAGGAAAGGAACAGTACTGGGGGATGTGGCTGGTCTTAATAATTGTGTCGCAAATCTTGTGATATTTGGCACATTCTTAAAGACCTGGCTCCTAGAGGATGGGGATTAAATAACAATTGCTTCCTTTCTCTTTCAAGCAAGGCTTAGCTCTGTGTGGCAGAAAAATGCTTGAAATGTGACTCAGGCTGAAGAGGGAGAAAAAAAAAAAAACAACAGATCTTTGCCTTCTAGCCTTCTTCCCTCTCCTTGTCCCCAGGATCCCAGTGTGGAGACATTGCGACATCTTAAGATTTTTTTTCTGTGAATTTTTTCAAGCATTTAAAACTATTGGAGGTATCTAGAAGGACGTAAAGTGATGCCAACTTTATGTCAACGGTGCATGGGAGCATTTATGAGTATTTTAAGGAGAGGTCAGTCATTTTCTGTGCTGTGACATACTTGCAACGTCTGGTCCCCTTCAGAGAAAGGAGAAGCGAAAATGGCACTGGGTAGCAGCGAGTTGAATATCTCTGAACAGGGTTATTCTCTTGCTTCTGTAGGGAAGCACACCCCTTGGGCTACTTGTAATTGAAATTTCTCTTATTTTTAAATCTTTCTGGTTTTCTCTATTTCACAAATGTGAAAGCTGAGGCTGCTTATTTGCGTGTTGGTTTTCTGAACACAGTCATCATTAGGAAATCAGTATTGATTTATTCTTGCGAAAATACATCAACGCTTAAAGTAAAATGCAATCCCATTAAGAATGATACAGGTTTTGCAGATGGAGAAAAGTAGGTCAAATATTGCACCAATCATCCCAGAGCGTGTGCCTTTAAGCCAAATAAATGTGTGAATACACTTAAACTGTCAGCATGTCATTTGATTGCCATTATTATGCATCTTTTGGCATGAGCTGGCAGAGCCCTCTGTGACTGAACAGGGGTTGAAAACATCAATTCTGGTATGTCAACGAGGTTGTGTTTTACACCTGGGCTGTGTACGGATGCATGGGGGGCTTGCACATTTAAGAATTTCTCCTTCCCCATCACTGCAACAGTTGCCTTCAACTTAGGCAGGGAAGCCACATCATTATATGCAAGGGATGGCGTAGCAATGCAGCACAGAAACACGATTTAAATCTGATCATTAAACTGCAGCAGCAAGAGGCTGCGAGAGACGGTGTGGATGGTCCATCTGCAAAATCTGTGCTCCTGTTGTACAAGGAGGAGGGGCAGAGGGGGGAGAAAAAGCAGCTGCTTGGCTGTGCTATGAGAGGGAGAGACTGACTGTTGGCACCATCTGTAGCTGTCCTTTGTGCTCGCTGCTTTATCTGTTCCTTATAGTATGATACTGAATTTCTCGTGCTTTGAGTGTAAATGAGTTGAGATGTGCCTAATACTGTCAGCATAAAGAGCAGTAACTAAGTACACTAAAGATGAATAGTGTAATCTGTAAATTCATTTTGAGTTTGTTTCATCTTGCTTGAATAGCCCAGGAAGTGATGTTCTCCAGAAGCCAGCTGTACCAGATGTGTCTGGGGGGGTATATATTCATCTTACCGAGCAGAGCAGTGGAGGTGGATGGGGCAGGGGAGAAGGGAGGCTTCTCCAGTATTTCCAGCAGAGGAGAGCAGGCTCCTTGAGGAGGTTCTTGGTCCTGCTGAGCAGGATAGAGGGGGACTGGTACCTCCCAAGGCAGCTACAGACAGATCTATTTTCATTCTGTGTACAAACAGTGATGCAGAGAAGAGAGCGATTATTATACGTGGTACGCAAGTTGGAATGTCCTGGGGGAGGAAAGGTTAAACTTCTCTGTAATGAGTGCTGTGATAGGGATGAGTAAATTTGCTGTTTCATACCTGCAGTCTCTTAGTTTCTAAAAACATGAGCCCTCTCTGGATAACTTGGAGAATGAAACAGCTTATCTTGATCTTGAGGACCTCTTTGTTCTTCGATAGTTTACATCCCACCTTTGTAAATGCATGCGCTGGATATTGGTAATAATAATAACTCATTTGTGTCATTTCTTATCGTCACCTCACCAAAGCAGTGCCATCTCATTGGTGTGTTTCTGGGAGTTCCTCTGTTGTTTTTTTTTCCAAGCAGGTTTGGGCTTTGTTTGCAGATTCATGCCCTCAGACCCATCAGGTTGTTGCTTTTTATCTTATTTGTCAAGTGCATGTAGGTGTGCAGAAGGAGCAGCTCCCTCTTCCCATCAGGCCTCGTTTAAGATGGACCATTTCCATTTGGTGCTGTAGTAATTACACTCGTCTGTGGAACTGCTAGGCATCCACTATAACCCTGCGATGGCTGCATTTAGCATTCGGGAGAACACTTCGTTTCAAGCTCCTCGGAGCTCAAGTGGTCGTGATGCCTGGGAAGAAACCCTTCGAGGCAGGGATTTGTATCTCCAGGGAGCTGGAAAAGAGGGAGGGGGCCCTTTGTCACTGGCACATTAGTAATGATATGCCAGGGATAAAAGGTGAGTATAATTTGATCAAATGCTTGTTGACAGATTCCTTGGCTAATAGAGAAGCAGCTTAGACTGACACTCGTTGCTGGAACATTTCACAGAGCTTGGGGGAAGGCTTTCTGTAGGCTGCATGTGAGGCTGACAATTTCTGAGTGACCATATTTAGTTGCATAAAGAAGCAGTGCCCCCTTTTTCTCACAGCAGAGCTCTGAAATGCCTCCCTAAACACCACTCTTGACCTTCTGCTTGATAAATGCAATGAAATCGCTACCTCTCCTTTGTCCAAATGTGTGATTAATTCACAGGAGCCACTGGGGCTTTTTTTCCTGCATGGCAGTTAAACGTGAGAAATTCCAATTGTTTCTCATACTGAAAAAAATCGTATTTGTGGTTGTTCTTGGAAAAGCAAGTTCCTTTTTTCCCACCCCTTACATATACATCTTTACAATTGCTCTCTGGAATTTTCTCCAAGTATGTCTTAACGGTACCTGAGCGTAGCTACTGGAAAAAGGTGGTGTACCTGAAATGATAGTTTGTTACTGCTTATGGTTATGTTATTTAGTGAAATGGCAACCATTAGGAAAAGAAAAATAAAATAAAAGCCTCAATTTTAGGGAATTCTGCACTTGTCTCTTTTAAGCCAGCAATCCTCAAATTACATGTAGAGCTCTACTTCTATAAACTGCTATGGCAGCTTAGGTTTTGAGTAGACTTCTGATTCTCACCTGTTTGTGCAATCTGTCGATTTGTGTTTGGTTCATAACAAAACAAATTTTCCTCAGGAAAGCACTTAGTTAAAAATTAAATACAAAGAATTTTCTTGTTCTGAGGGTTTTGTAAAGCATACTTTAAAGAAGCAAAAACCCCAAGTGCTTCCACTTGAGAACATTTCGTCAACTGCAGAATTTTGCAATTAGTCTGCACTTCATTCCAGCCAAACTCTTCACTGTGTCATACTTTGGTGACTTGTTACAAGAGCCACTTCTGATGCTGGAATTAAACAGGCAACTTTGAGGCTCAGTCAGGTGTTGCTGGAGGCTTCAATGGGTGTCTTGGTTGGGTGTGCTCCTGAGAGCCAGATTTTACGCACAGTCACTTTCTGGGGGTATGTAACAGGATCTGGTCTTTCCTGAGCGTGGGTGCATAAGGGAGCAGCCACGTTTTCAGAGATAATGGCCCCTTTCATGTCTTCGGAGGGATGGAAAGCTTGCAACTCCCTTTAAGAAATCTCTGCATCTTTATAGTTCAGAAGCGTGATTTTCCTGTAAGCACAGAATTACCCTCGTTGACCAGAAGATTAGGCACATAATGGAAATACATATTTAGGGGTTGTGCTGGGTCAAATACAGATTTAAGTGCCTTTGTATCCATACATCAGTGTGGCCATAATCTTTTCTTTATCTATTCAAGACTGGTAGCTGATAGCAGTTTTGGAAATTAATTCCTGCATACTGGCTTCTCTTCGTGCCTCTCCAATTAATCTTTTGCATAAAAATAGCTGAACAGAACACAGATCTTGTTTTTTTTTGCTCACCTCTGTGAATTATGTCTTCTCTATGGTTTTGTTATGTTTCCATTAGTGTGAAATGAATTCTTCTGTCTCTCTTCACTCACAACAGCTATCTTACATCCTCGTGCCTCATCCATTCTTTATCTCTGTGCCTCTCAGCTCGGACAAGTTCTCTTGTGCTTCCTCGGCTGTGCAGAATGTTTGTAACTTGTGTAAAAACATTACAATGTAGAGCAATTACAGACTCCATTCACCAGGATAATAATGTGTGTGGTCGTTGCTGGACAAGCCTTTGACTCCTGGGTTTTACCTGCTGGGACTGTGACTCCCCTTGCAGCAGCTCGCGCGTGCACTCGGCTGCGCGGGTTCTCCAGCCGTGCCCTTACTGTCACTGTGTGTTCTGTTCACCAGCGCTGCTTTCGTCGTGGTGTGAGGAGCTGGGACGGCTCTTGCTGCTTCGCCACCAGAAAAGCCGGCAGAACGACCCTCCAGGGAAGCTACCCATGCAACCCCCCATGAACTCTATGAGCTCCATGAAACCCACCCTTTCTCATAGGTGAGTCTCCGCCCAGCCCGTGGCAGCGGCACTCTGCAGAGGTACGGCCTGACGGGCTGTCGGGGGAAGCGCGCGGGCCCCCTGGCAGAGCTGGCTGCGGCAGAGGTGGCTGCGGCAGAGGTGGCTGCGCCGTGCCCAGCGAGGGATCTGTGTGCACAGCCAGTGCTGAGTAACCCCCGGTCAGGGCAGTGGCGCTTCGAGCTCCGGATCCGGGCTCAGATCACGCGGGCGTGCTTCCAAACCTCCGGCTGTACCGGAGAGAGAGAAGTGTACAACATGTCTCTCACCAGAGATTTTCCTGCTGTTCAGGTACAACTGGCTTTTCTTGAGGTTGAAAACTTTTCACTGATGTTCCAGTTTGTAAGTGCCATTCGAAATGGATCGTATACAAAGGAATTGTATAGTGGGTGTAATCATAGATGGGAGAAAGTCTTGTACATCAGGTGAGGAACACAAAGCACTTATAGAATCATAGAATCACCATGGTTGGAAAGGACCTCCAGGATCATCAAGTCCAACCTTCCTCCCAGCATTTCCCTAACCGCTGGACCATAGCCTCAAGTGCCACATCCACTCATTTTTTGAACACCTCCAGGGATGATGACTCCATCACCTCCCTGGGCAGTCCATTCCAGTGTCTAACCACTCTCTCAGTGAAGAAACTCTAATATTAATCTAATCAAAGATCTTCCCTGGTACAACTTGAGTCCGTTTCCCCTTGTCCTATCATCAGTAATTTGGGAGAAGAGACCAACACCACCCTCACTACAGCCTTCTTTTGAGGTGGTTGTAGAGAACAATAAGGTCTCCTCTCAGTCTCCTCTTCTCTAGGCTAAACAACCCCAGTTCCCTCAGCCACTCCTCATAAGGCAGGTTTTCCAGCCCTCTCACCAGCCTCGTTGTCCTTCTCTGGACCCGCTCCAGCACCTCAATGTCCTTCTTACACTGTGGTGCCCAAAACTGGACACAGAACTCAAGGTGAGGTCTCACCAATGCCAAGTACAGAGACACGATCACCTCCCTGCTCCTTCTGGTCACACCATTTTTGATCCAGACCAGGATGCCATTGGCCACCTGGGCACACTGCTGGCTCATGTTCAGTCAGCTGTCCACCAACATCCCCAGGTCCTTTTCCACCAGGCAGCTTTCCAGCCACTCCTCCCCAAGCCTGTAGCATTGCCTGGGGTTGTTGTGACCCAAGTGCAGGATCTGGCACCTGGCCTTGTTAAACCTGATACAACTGACCTCAGCCCATTGTTCTTATGTTAATTTAGAGAAAATGTGAGCATTAGAGGACAGTAGAGGAAGCAGAACATGTGAACCCTTTGATTACCAAATTAGGTGGAGGAGCCATATTAACATTTTGTGTCCACAGAACCTAGGTCAAGACAATAACTGAAGAGTAAGATAGCCAAGATTAAACATTCATTTCATGCCTTATGTTTTTGAGAGGTTTTTTCAAGGCTTTCTTTCTCTCAGCATGACATTAAGGAAATCACAAATTACAATAACTTGGTTTTAGCGTAGGGTACTTTTGGATAGTAAAGGATTATAAAAGTGTGGATGAGACTAAATTCCTTGAACCTAGATTCTGTGGTAGCATAAAAAACTTGAACTTTTGTGTTAGAATGGAGCTTAGGGACATCTGTACTATTGCATTTGCATGTGTGAATTTATCTGGAAACCACTTTTGGTTTTGGGTTGGTTTATTTTTTCCATATTCTTGTATTTATGGGAAAACCATGCAAACGCTATGCCTTTTATTATAGCCCTTGAGAATAAAGTTTCGTATGATAACTCATATAATATCACTGACTTTTCAGAGTATCTGAATTGCCTCTTTTTTCAGCTGCTTATGGAAAGGTCAATTGTAAACCCACTTTTAAAAACCAGAAAACATTCTGATCTAAAATAACTTATTTTTACACCTGGGAGAAGTTCTGCTGAAGCCAAGGTGAAAATAGTGACCACTCTGCAGAGGAAGCGTGCTACAGTGTATATACTCTTAGGTGTAGTTTTGTATATTTTTTAACATTGCCTGATTCTCATCTGACCTTTTAGCCTCTGTTCCCTTAGCATCTATAAAGTAAAGATGAAAGCACTGTTCTATCTCACAGGGGCTGTGTGCTATGTTACTAGATAAGATAGGCCCAACTCGTTTCTTTCATGGCAGTGTTCCACTAAAACTCTGTCACATATCAAAACATAAATACTGTCTTCTGCTAAACCTAAATACCAGCATTTCTGGCAACACTGGGTTAACCAATATTCTGTATAACAGTAGAAAATCCTGCCCAGTGTCAGACAGTCCCTGTAAGTTTCTCTTGAGTATTCCCCTTGAAATGCCTCACTGAGAGTTAGTTCTAAATTATTACTGTTTACGTATGAGCTGCCCCTCTAGAAACATAATTTCTGTGGCATAACTCCTCATCTATAATAGCTGCAGCGGCCTCCTGGGGATTTGGAATAACCCACATCTCTGCTTCAGTGTGTGCTGTTGTCTTGTCTGTAATTTAGCCATAACCATGACTGCTCAGAATCTCTTAGGTGGTACGTTAGAATGAGACGTCTTGTGGCTCTCTTTTCTTTTTCCAAGGGCAGTTGTTTATTTTCATGGATGTTTTATAATCAGTCTCTGAGACAGTAGTTTAGTATGAGGTGAAGAACTCAGTTTTCTGTTTGTTTTAATGGAACAAAAGATGAAAAGTCATTAAGTACAATGCCAGTGATAAAGCTTCTGGAGCAACTTTTGTATTTGCATTAGAGTACATTTGGGTCAAAAGCTTAATATTTAAGTTCACAGTATCTTATCTCTAATTCTTCAAGTTTTTGTGTGAATTCAAACAAAAAAGAAGTATGCTTTGCATTTCCTACAATAAATTAATGTAGCCAGCTACTTCAACTTTTGTAAAAGAATTAGGTATAAAATTAAAACAACCAAAAGCAAACTGAAGACCCCTATGTAGCTTAACAGAGGGGAACATAGGATGTGTCAGTTGCGGAATAGCGCTAGACAGAAAAAAACCCAAACAAACCTTCTCCTGTCATAAGGCTATCTTGAGTACTTCACACAGAGCTTTTTCTGCTGCTGCATTTATTAGCTACAGAATTACCCAGAACTCCAGTCCGGGACTGGAATCCCGGTGTACTTGGCACTACAGAAATGCAGCTGCTCAGTCTCAAAAGTTGAAACAGTGCTTGGCTCCTTAAGGTACATTCTGACTCAAGAATGTATCACAAGAGAATCTAAGGAGTAATATTTAAGAAACTATGGACATACACCAAAGGGAATTCAGGTCTGACCTGTTTTAAGGGACAACATCTTATTTTTAAAAAGTTAATTGAGTTGTGGGTAAAAACTGAAGTAGACAGATCAGTTAGTGATAGTGTTGGTCAAGTGCACTTAGAGCAGAATATATGCCATACAAGGATGTGCACGCATGCAACAAGTGCTTTCAGAGAAGGGAGTGTATTGTGCTAATTTCTTTCTAAATTTAGTTTTTCATTAACACAATGATCGAGTGTTGAATGTAGAGCAAAGATTCAGCTAAATACTTCCTAATGTAGGGCAGTTGGTTGAACTGCAAACTCATGTGTTTTATGAACAGCATGAGCACTGGAATCCTCTCCAAAAAACCTAGAGCTTTTTTTTTTTTTCCTCAAGTCAATATAGTGTAATAATAGATCAAAATTGAGTGTGAGATTCATTGATTTTTTTATTTGATTTTTTAAATTTTATTTTTAGACTTTTTTACTGATTCACATGGGTAAATTTCACTCCTGTACTGAAGGACTAGTATGAGACCTATCCACCTTCTTAGTCCTGTATAACTTCTAATTTAAGTCCTACTTAAAGGATTTATGGGGGACTTAAGGAGACCTGGTAGTCTTTGGACCGGCCTTTCTGCATAGGAGTGAAATTTCATGCTTTCTAGCTTGCAGGGAGTAATGTAACTCTGTGTTGAAGTTTTCTGATCTGACATAATGTCTGTAATAACAGATACTAGTCAAGGTGGCTGATTTTTTACTTTTAAATTAATTCCAGGTCTTTGGCAAAATGTTGTCCTATAAGTACAAATTATTGTTGGTATACACCTTCCTTTGCTTTGATCAGGTTCCTGCTTAACGCTTCATTGGTTTAAGAAGTGGACCTTTACATGTGGGTCAGTTGAATCTTGGTTAGAATGGTACAGTTTCCACCAGTCCCAATGGGAACCGCACCTCCTGGTTCAATGTAAGGTAGATCTAGATCCATGCAAGTCCTAAGAAGCTTCTGGTTTCTTGCATAGCTTGTAGTAAAGCTTCCTTTGTCAGCAAAAACACCTGAAAATAGACCATTTCATGTGTCATCATGAGCATTCATCAGGTTCTTATTGCCTGCTATCTTGCTTCAAATTTTGGTCTTCTGTATTAATTGCCAGCTGTCTGGCAGTTAGTGACCAAAGGCTAAATGTCTGTCTAGGGCATTTAAGATTAATGAAAAATAAGAAGATAAAATACTTTTTATCACAAATTACTTAGTGCTAGAGGTTTTGAGAAAATTAAACTGTAGATCAAATTTAGTAGTAATTCAATATTACGGTAGGTGTTTTATTTATTATCATTACCGGTTTATATTCAAGCAGTTGACATAAATAGCTTTTATTGGTTAAATTTGCCTTACAAGTGTGCTTATTTCTATTGTTTGTTTTGTCTCTTTTTTCTTCCAATTTGAACTTTACTAAGAGCTGGACTTCAAACATTGGTAGGAGCACTTGGAAAAGAATGGCAGTTCTGCGTCTGCGTTTTTAGTGGCTGGTTAGGATTGGCTCTGACATTGTTAAGAATCAGGAGTGATCTGGCTATAATGTACCAGTAGAAACTGTGTCAGAGTTGCTGCAAAGGTTGCTGCCTTTTTCAATTTTGCCATCAGAGGCAGTTTTGATCGACAGTGGTAGTCACTTTAAAAATGTCTAGATGAGAGAAATGGTTAAAGTGAAAGGTCAGGTGCAGCATATACACACTTCCATGAAAACAAGCACACTGTGCTTGTTTTATACATCAGTTTGAAGTCAGGGATCACTTCCTTACTGCATGTGGCTGTGGTATACAGGAGCAATCTTTGCCAAAGAGTTCAAAAATCTTTAGGTGAAAGGCAAAGAATGTTTCAAAGTCTTTTCATCTTTGTGTTTCTGAAATTGTAAGATGAACATAACTAGGGACTGAACAGATGGTATATCCTAATATAAGAGAATATACTCAGTAAACCAGCCTGTATTACTCCTGATTTGGCAAAAGCAGCCTCTCTTTTTCTTCTGTCTTCCTTTCTGTCAACAAATATTGAAATCCACTATCAGGAGAAAATAAGAGAAAAATCTCAGAATCCAGAAAATGTTTCTGCACAATTGCTGTTTCTTAAAGAAAAATAAAATAAAATAAAAATAATAATAATTAAAAAAAGAAAAATCAAGATTTGTTCAGAATGGTGTTAAGGAAGGCCCCTGGTGCTCTAAGTGTTGTAAAGATAAAACTAATTGCTCAAAAGTACTATCCTAAGACTTGTTTGCCCATTTCTTTGTGAAACTATTGATGATATTTTTTAGTGTATGCACTTATGGGGAGGAGGAGGAAGAAAAACCTTGGAAGAAAGCTGAAGCTAAAAGCAAATTATTAGTACTCTCTAGGTGAAACTGATAATGTGTAACAATTAGCTGTTAATTAAACATGTAATAGTTTCATGTGAAAAATCTGGATTTCATTTTAGGTGCGGTAAGTGAGTGGTCAATTCTTGTGGTAAGAGGAGAGACTGAGAGACATGAGCTGTGAAAACAATTATGGGCAGCTTAACTTCTCTCCAAATATATATTTTTCATGTAGCTGGTAAAAGCTTGTAGGATGAGTATCCTCTTTATTGTGTGCACAGCGCCTTGCACAGGTGTGAAATGGGGCTTGTATTGACTGGGGAGTCAAAGTGAGTGCTACTGCACTAGGGGTAGTGTGTAGCAGCACAACTACAACACTTCTGTGATTTTTGTCTGATAACGACATGTAATCATAATGTACTCTACATTTTTTTTCTGTGTTGTATCTACTAGGTTAAAAGTTTTAGGGTTTTGATGTTTTGTTTTGTTTTCTTTTTAATTAAGAAGTGTCAGGTGATATTTTTTTAAATCCTAATAAAGACTAGGCAAATATTCTTTAAGGTATGTCTGCTGGCTGATGCAAAATATTGACCTTCATAGACAGCCCTGTCTATGCTGTTTTTAAAAATAAGATAGCTAATACTCTTGAAAAGACAGCTGTCGTTCTTGTGTCTGGCCCACACTGAACATCCAATTCCCGAAAATGTCTAATTGATTGCAATTTACTGTAGAGTGAGAATGGCAATAGTATCATGCTCTTTGCATGAGGGCTGCTCTCAAAAGCAGATGGTTTGTGCTGAGTCCCTGTGATTTTCCTCTTCCAGTGTGTTAGGAAGTTTCCCTCTATCACTTGCTCTCCTTGAAACCGACTGATTTCTGATGCAAGTGGAGTTAAAAATTATTCTTCTGTGGCAGGACCCCTCGTTTTTACCAGTTTTGACTGTCAGCATGGTAACTGCGTGGTGATGCAGAAAGCTAGACGTCACTCAGCTCTTTGATGCACAAGTCATTAAAATCATCGTGACTCTTTTAACTGTGTTGAGTACGTTCGGATAGGGGACATGAGAGTAGAGTCAGTGCCCTCCAGGTCCCCGGGGGGTGAGGTGCGGCGTCCTTTCCCGCCGGGAGGGCAAGGGTGTGAGGCTGTTGGGTGGGTACCCTGCCTGGCCGCCTGCCTTCCAGGAGGTGGCATGGCTCCTGAGCAGGGAGGGACTTCGACAGTGTGGCGACG
This sequence comes from Merops nubicus, assembly GCF_000691845.1. Classification (NCBI taxonomy): domain Eukaryota; kingdom Metazoa; phylum Chordata; class Aves; order Coraciiformes; family Meropidae; genus Merops; species Merops nubicus. The sequence continues at coordinate 880 of NW_008610372.1, read as the reverse complement.
TTTTCCATTCTCAGTGGAGCAGGGGAGGAAAGAAAAATAATAATAATAAAAAAACAAATGCACGCTGGCATAAATTATAGCAAATGCCTTGTCTTTTTTAAAGATTTTTTGTTCTTTTGGGATAATTTGGTAACAGGAACACAGATATGTATTTTGGCTAAAAAAAATGGTATTTTTCCTGATGCCTTTTCTTTACATGTATCTGTCTTTCATCCACTTAGATGAAAATAGGACCCTCCGCGGGATTTCCCTA
>NW_008610372.1:0-616 GCF_000691845.1 Merops nubicus | reverse complement strand
CAAAAGGAGTGAACTCCTGATACACGATTTTGTCATTTTTTTAATTCCTGCTACTCCCAGCGCGCTTGAGTTCCTGGGCTCTTTAGTATTGCAGTGGGAAGAAAAGGAAATAGTCGTTACTGTTTGTGGTGATGGAGAGCTTCTCTCATGGTTCCCCTAAAATAAAAAGGGTTAGAAATCCTTGCTGAAAAAACCCTGGCTGATTTTCGCTGGAGATGACAACAAAGCCTGCTCAGTAGACAGAGCACATCAACAACCTGTGCAGATGGGGTCGGTGACATTAATTAGATACTGACAGTGCCTTTAGCAGGAATCGGTGGTTTCTTCCCCTGCGGGGACTGTTCCAGGAGCGAGGAAAACCACACCAGCCGGGGCATCTTCTCGGGTGTCCTCATCTCCACCGAGCTGAGAATGGGGGGGAAATACCACAGCCTGTTTGCGCTCTCCGTTCCCACTTACCACGTCAGGGGAGATAGGATGTGATGGTTTGTTTGCCCGTGTCACTGTGTCAGCGACAGCATCTCCAAACAACTTTGACAGGCAGAGTGTCGGGGGCAGCTCGGGGAGACGTTTCCGACTCGCTCAGCCCCTCTCCGTACGTGCCCGAGGGAGCCGT
>NW_008610371.1:67500-70306 GCF_000691845.1 Merops nubicus | reverse complement strand
TATATATATATATTTAGATAGAACATGCTAAAAAAAAAAGAGCAAATAAACCAAAATCTAATTTAAGAAGGATTCCTGGCAAACATTTTGTCTATCTAAAACTTTATGTTTTAAGCATAAAAATACCATTTTAAAAACAGTGCCTTTCATTAAGGATATAGAAAGTAAGATTTAAGTTCATCACCTGCTTTTATTTTTTTTTTATTTTTTTTTTTTTAATTTTTTTATTTTTCTTTTCAACAGCAATTACAGTCTATGGTCCTTGTTAAGACCCAGTCTTTCTGCCTCCCCAAACTTTGACAGGCTGCTTCTTCACCTCAGTCATTCCACCATTCTCATATCTGGGAAATCCTGACGTCCCCATTAGCTGTAGGTTCACACTGGCAAGTACACTATTGCAGATTGCTGACCCAAGTTCTGTCTTAGACATTGCCTTTTGTATCTGCCATTGAGCTGTGCTCATTTGAAAGGCTCAGGCAAGTTTTGATAAACCAGCTCTTGTTAACTGTTTCTCCTAACCATACTCCTAACAGACTCTTTTGCAGCTGGTGAAATGAAAGTTATTCACTGAATTTCCCTCTTTTTATCCGGTAGCAAAACCAAAAGCAAACAAAATAGTAGATGGTCCCTTTGGCTTCAAGCTTTAAATCATTCTCTTTAAAAAGTCACTCTGGGAAATGAATTTTTCAAATGTTAACCAAAGTGAGAAGCAGGCAGAAACTGAGATAGTGTGAAAATGCAGGTTCCATATGCATGCATACACATGCTCACATTCGTTTTCCCTGGGGCTCAATTCTGCTTTGGGGCAGCAGAACAGCAAAACTTCACCCCATCACAGCAGCTGTAAGGAGAGGAAAACAGAGCCAGATTGTTACCCAAATCTTTCCTTACCAGCAGCTGTCCTTGTCATCGCTCTGGGAGGGTGACGGTTGAATTCAGCAAGAGCTTGGCTGGGTAATGTTAACAGGAGGTACCTCGGCCCTTCTCCAAGTAGTTTCTTTGTTGAATTTCCCCCAATTCAGGGAGGCTGAGCTGGCTTGAACCCCCTGACATGTCCTGTCCTTATTGCTTTCCTCCCTCCTCCCTCATTCAGCCCCTGTTTTCTCCCTAGTGAGCAGGTTTTGGCATGCTGCTGGTCCTTTACTCCTCTCAGCAGCTTTCTTGTTGAGGAGTGTGCAGGATGGGCTGAAGCACCAGTCTGAAGCTGAGTGGATCCCAAAGGTTAGGACTGTTTTTGAGAAGAAGACAAAACATGTTCTAATGGTGTCTTCAGGGTGAAATATTTGCTAGTCTTTGTCATTTCCATGGTAGAAAGCTGTTTGCTGTCTTTTACGACAGGGCAAACATGGGGCTTGCTGCCATAGAAATGTGGAAGTGGTTGGCTGGGGCTTCCTGGCTTCTGGCACAGCCCTGGATTTTAAGGAACCTGAAATAGTTAAAGTGCTGTGTCAGCCTATCACTGCAGGTGCTTCACGTCATATTTTTACGTGTAGACTCCATTCTGCATCAGTTCATTCTCTGTCTTGTACCTTCAGTAACAATTCCTATAGCAACAAAAGTAAAACAAATTGGAGAAATATTTCTGCAAGCTGAAGGATCAATATCAATTCAAGGAGGGGTTCATAGTGACCTTATGCGAGACAGAAATGGAAATACCTATACTTCTGCCATGTTTCTCTTCGAAATATTTAGAACATTAGTGACAATATAGAAAGTTTGCTGACTGAGCTGATCAATGGAATGTGAAGGCAGTTTACTTTAAAGCTATTTACTCTCACACAGATTAATTATCTATAGTCAGTTTGTATTCTATTCAAATGCAGATAGTTGGGCAAAATGTTTCGTTGAGCATTACAAACTTACCAAGGGGAAGATCAAACATCTGACTAAAATACATAGGCCAAACACCATCTGGGTGTCGTTACTAGCTATTTGGAGGCTGTGCTCTGTAAAGTGGCACAAGGTCATATTTAAGTGCTTTTTCATAGGATGTTTCTTCCAGTCAGAAAGATCCAAATTAGTTCCTGCATCAAGACGTTAATATATTGAAAGCGAATTTGGGGATCTGTACAGGGTTTTCACTGTCTGCAAATATGTATGACTACAGGTAAAGGGCTGTTCTTATAATCCCCCTGCATTTTTCTCTTAAGCACTCCATCACGAGGGGGAGTGCGTTACTCAGATCTGAAGGATACACTTTGTCACAAAACAAGGCCACCAAAAGTTGTAGGGCCTCCTACCCTTTCACTTACACCAATCTGAAGGTGGTATAACCTTGCTGACTTAAAGGAATTACTCCTGATTTCTGCCCTTGTTAGAAAAGTCATTCCTCTAATGTATAATAATCTATGTCTGTTGATTTTCATCATCAGCTCTGAAAGCTAACCTTTTCCTCACAGCACTAACTCCTTTCCATCTTGTATGTGTGCATGTGTGTATATAATATTTATATGTGCATACACACCATGTCCAAACAATACCTTGTCTCTTTACTTAAAAAAAAAAAAAAAGAAAGAAAGTTCATTTAATCATCTGCAGATTTATATGAAGCACGTTAGTAAACATGGAGATACTAGTATTTCAGAATTCAAACAAAGCCCAGCTGTGCTGGTGACTAACCAATACATGAACTGGAGCTCACACTCTGCAAGGACCTTTGGTTGACATTCGATTTTGAACCTGCCAGATGCATTTTTGTGAACCAGGGATACTGCATCTTTAATGAACAAGTCTCTACTCTTGCCCCTGTTTTTAAATACAACACAAGCAGTGTAGCACTAGGCACTGCAATTGTCAAAGACAATTA
>NW_008610371.1:0-62500 GCF_000691845.1 Merops nubicus | reverse complement strand
TACATGCGGTTTTGTTCAAAGCTCAGGGAAGTCGGCGTTTGCCGTGCTCTGCCGTCTCTTGCTCTGCTCCCGCTCTTCTGGAACAGAAAATCAAACATTCCTACACAATTTTACTGGCAAAAAGTGAATTGCTTCATCAAGAAATGAAGTATGATTCGGAGTGTGGCAACACTCGGGAAGGAGCTGCCTGGGGAATGAAAGAAATGCTGTTTAAGGGCAGGAGCCACATGAAGCTTTTGACTTTGACGGCGAAGTAGCACACACTGCTGGCAAAGAGCGCGGAGAGTGGGTGCAGCTGCATCAACAGCTTCCCCCACTCGTGGGGTACATACCTAACGCAAGTTTTACTGCTTAGGGCAGCTTTTTCAGTGTATTTGCGTTTGCAGTTGCAACTTCTCCTGGATTAGCTATTTCCACTGGGGACACTGCTTCTCCACCTGCCTGAATAACCAAACTGTACGGGCAGAAATCTATGCTATACATGTGGGTTAGGACAGATGTAAGTTCCTCAAGCTTTTAGCAGTATTTCAGTTTGATCATATTAATAAGCCCATATCATGTGACAAATGTACTGCGATGACATTTTAGCATCCTATTTTAAAAATTCTCTGTCATAATAATTTTAATAAAGTGTTTTGCAATCGCTGCTTTTCTTGCCAAGCCTAATGACTTAATTTTTATTGTTATGTCTATGAATTAAAGCTCTAATGAATTAATTTTACTGCAAAAGAGGACATGAAAATAAAATCAGAAGATTCTCATTCCTTCTCCAAAACATTCCGGTCAATGTCACGGTACTAATTAGACTGCTTATTCATATGCATTGGTAAGTGCTATCATGGTGGGTAGCTGGGTACAGGTATTCTGGGCCACTTCATCTGTGCCTATATTGTCATTTAAGAAGGATAGCTGCTGAAATTGTGCTAAAATTCCGGGAAATTTTATAGCCTTCCCTCATCACATAAAGGAGTAAAGGAGTCTGTTATGGGACTTGGCTGTGCTGTAATTTGCTGTGCTGCTTTCCTTCTAAGGCAGTAATCCAGAACTTGGAAAGGCAGAGCAGAATAGAAAAGAGGGAGTTTTCCCAGAATGAATAGTTTTGTTTATAATTTTGAATAAAGAAATCTCTGAATGGATATGTGTTTCCTATATGTTTCCTGCATTTACGTGTAGGAGTGAATTTTAATCACTGTAATACACAATAATAAAAGGTACCTCAGTTCTTATTCTGTGTAGTTGAGGTCAGAATTGGAGATCCAACTTATTCTGTGTTTAATCTTTAGGGGGTTGGGATCCATTCAGCATGACTGTTCGCAATACTGTTGTTAGTATTTTGGAAATACACAGGAAAGGTAATGGGAACATGGGTTCATTTATATGAGCTTTAAATACAGGGTTCTGTTTTGTTCCAGCTCTTCTAAGTTATGAAATTGTTCTGAAAATATTGCACCTTCTGTGACATCTTTCCAGATCATGAAAAGGATGAACTTGTTTACACATATTCTTTTCTATGTTCAAAATACATATTTTACTGCAATAACAGTAGAGAGGGGGGGGGAAAAAGGAAATAGCACATGTTTTGGGTGGTTTGTTTGTTTGTTTATTTTCCAAATAACAGGACATGATTTTACTTTGAAGTTTGTATTTCTGTTTCTAGTAAATGAGTCTGCATGACTTTTTGAAGATGAATGATATATTAATTTCTGCAAGCATTTTCTAACGGAAATGATGGGGATATTTAATAATGTTTTGAGTGTGTATTTAAAGCCAGTTAAGTATTAAGAAGACCAGTAACCAAAGAGAAAGGTCACTGATAATTAAACAAAGTGATTCTGATCTAATGAAATCTGTATCTTGGCATGTTGAGAGACACTGGCTTGCGAAAAAGAAAACTGGCTTTCACTCTTCCCTAACTTTATTGCATTTTTTTTTTTCCAAGTGAAAAAGTTCACAGGCTAAAATGTACCTTGGGGAACCATTTTTCCAGACCACTTAATTACTTGAAAGATAATCTGAATAACATTTGATCAAATTTTTCATTAGAATTCCCTTTTAATTTTTCATTAGCTTCATAATTAACTGAATTTGTACAGTCATCAGTCTGTTTACAGCATTTTGCTTTGTAAAGTTCTGCACCATAATCTCGTCTCTCTCTTTCTCTCTCTTTCTGTTTGCTTTTCAGATTATCACACCAAGTAGGGTAAGGCGAGTGTGCATCCTTCTCTTGGTGACTGGGACATCCATTTCTTCATATTGTCAGACTAATAGATGTATTTCCATAGGTAAGAGGAAAATGGACTTCTTACTCCAAATCTGATTTGAATTTTCATTTCATTTGATTAAGGTAGGGAGGAGAGCAAATTAAACAAAAGAATTGAAAGTGAAATTAGAGAGATGTGTTGCTGAAACTCCACTGATGAGAACCTGACATTATTTTGCCATGAATAATGCTTTCAGACTTTCTAGGGCAGGCTGCACCTTGAACGGATGATATCTTAGGTTTTCGAAAGCTAAAGGACTTATCTGGATTTTTTTTTTTATTATTTTAAAGGCAGTCAGATAAGAGAATCTAAAGTTATGTCAAACAAATTACATTTTAGTTATTAGTGGCTAGTTTGTAAATATCAAAGACCCACTTATTGTAGTGCTTGGAGCTGCATTTGCATGCTGATGAAATGCAAGTGGATGGCTGTGAACTGTAAGGTTATCTCTAGTGGAGCAGTGGGGAGCTCCAGAATCAGAGAGTTGAGCATCTGAGGGACTCAAGAGCCCAAGCTGCAGACCTCTTCTATTCACTTTCTTCACAACAATTAAAATATGCAAAGTGATAATTTTCCTTAAGTAGCCTTAAATGTGCGATCTATTTAAATGTGAAGAAAATTGCCTGAAGCTTCTGGTGTGAGGGACAAAAAAGAATAAATTATGCAAATAGCAGAAAAGGACTCTACCACTTGAACGCCTAATTTTCCTGTAATAAGCATACTGTTTCATTTAATTTTTTGCCTCTTATTAAAAGTGACAGTTCTTTTGCACTGTCTGATGGTTATATCTGACACAAGCTAGGGAAATGACTGCTAGACTAAATGCTAAAGCATTTTGGTAGCTTTTTTAGATGATGGTTACATTCACAAAGTAATTATGCACTGAAGAGTCGAGAAATAAGGTTTAATTACACAGTAATCGCTTCTGATGGACACGGCAGAAGTGTGAACACCACCAGACTGCAATCCATCAATGACAAACCCCTGGCCACTTTTAATTCCTCCTCATTTGCATCATAACCTCCGCACCAAGTTGCACAAATGCTGTTAAATGTTAATAGGAGCTGTCTCTCCACTCAAAATGAATGCTTAAGCTGTTTCATTTTTTTTTCTCCTCCACCTCAGACCTTCAAAACCAGCTCCTCTCTGAGAGCAGGCATTAAGCACAGAGCATGGTGCATGGTCACTGTTGTGCTAATTGGGAGCAACACTTAAAGTTTTATCTCTCAAGCGCTAATAATGCACAGTGCTGACAAACCAGTGAATAAGTAATGTACTTGGATGAGGAGGGGGGGCAACCTGGCATGCCTGGAATGAAAAATGCAGTTGGGACTGTTGTTCAGTGACTAGCTATTTGATTAGGCCCTGTAGTCATATTTAATCCAGACCCTTGGGGAGCACAGACAAAATTACATCTTCATCTCATCAAACATTCAGCCATATTTAAGCATTCAGCTGATCAAGCTTTTATTGTTTCTCTTGCAGCTACATAGACACAATGATGTCCTGTGTTCTTCACTCCGTAACCCTGCAAAGCTAAGCCTAAACTCGCTGTGCTCCCTTCCCTCCCCCCCCCTTTTCTTTTTCCTTCTCAGGCAGTACAGTGCAGCTCCAATACCCTGCTCTGGCTATCGTGCCATAGTTAGATATTCACATCACCTTTGCCACCCTTGTTTATTTCTCTTTTCAGCGTTATAGCTTTGTTCTTTTTTTTTTCTTTCTTCCCACCCCTCCACCCCGGCTAGGGTTTTTTTTTTTTTTTTTTTTTTGTGACAGCTACTCAGAGCTCTGGTTATTTCCTAGGACAGGTCTAAATCATTCAACTGCAAACTGTTCTTTTTCAGTTAAGCAGCAGGTAACATTTTTGTCCTGACAAGAGGAGGCTCCACTTGCTGACTGCCCACCAACACATCCAGCTGTCTGCTTTGCAGAACAGGCAAGGTAATTTGTAAGCAGTCTGGTAAGTTTAACAGTAGACTCTAAGAAGTGACAAAAAAGAGCCTTTTTCTGCACGAAGATTGAGAATTATCAACACCTTTCAGTGCATAATAGTTAAGCCTTTATCACTTCAGGAGCTGCTGATAAGGTTAAGAACACTAGACAAACTGCTCATTAGTGGAAAGGTTTGCCTTTTACATTAAAGACTGCTGGGTACTGAAGTTCCTCTAGTGAGCAATACATCATTTGAAAAGAACGAGCTAATCGTTGTACATAAATGAATATGGAAAAGAAAACCTGGGATGTTCTGATAATATTAACAAGGTTTCCCTCCATCTTGCTTTTGTGACTTGTAAGAACTCAAAACTGCAAACATCAGTGGTTCAGGATACTGTAGTAAGTAGACAAAGTGCTCTCCATGACAGAGTAGGGCCATGGACAAAGGTTGTCTTCTCAACCTGCTCATGCCAGAGGCAGAGAGGTCCAACCACCCCAGACCCACATCACTTCACCTGGACACTTGACCCACAGCACTGTGGGGGGACAGGCTGGTTCCAGTCCACTCAGAGCATAGGTGGAGATGTCACTGCTCACTTAAAATGACTGGTCTGACTTGTCCTATGTTGACTCAGGATTTGTCAGTATCTATCAAGAGAACTACACAGTGGTTGCTTCCAGCAGGAGGGATCATACCAACGCTCCAGGGAGACAAACCCATTCACCATGTGGCTAATGGTGTAGCTCATGCCACTACTCAATTCATATAAGTCAGAGCTTGCTTTCTTGTAATTCTCTGAAAGAATATTAAATATGTGTATACAAATGATGCCATTCTTTGAGCTAGCCTTTTGCTGACTGCATGCCCCAGTAGGACACTGCACATCATCAATAGGAAGCACACAGGCCAGACCTTTCCATCCCATTCTGAAGCATACAGGAAGGACATGAGGTGGCTGACAACTGGAGGAATAATAGATCGATGCATTCACTCATGGTATATGATTAAACAAAGAAAGGAGTGAGCCGAGTCAGAAGCCAGGTCATGGGAGAAAGAATAAACCAGGTCATTAGTGCAGTTCAAATCATAGAGCAATTGCCAAGAAAGAACATTACATACACAACACTCTTTCTGTCCTAGTTGTGATGCTGTCCCAGTATCACTGGGAGTCCCACTTGTACTGGACAGTTGTGGAGCCCTTCTAATAACTGAAAACCCTACATAATACACCCACCATAAAAGCAGACTCCTCAATTCACTGCAAGCAGAGCCAGCCTTTGTACTATTAACTTTAGAGGCAGGGCACCTGGTGGTGATTTCTTAATGGGTTTTCACCCAAGTTTGGCCAGGCCTTGAGAGAAAACCAAGAGGAAGGTCTTCCCTGCCTGTGTTGTGGATGTCATTCATATGTCAACCCTGATTCAGGGCTTGGGGTTTAGACCCCAGTACTTCAGCTAGTAAAATTAAGAGCTGAGAATTAAGCCAGAATTTACTGAATTATTCCACAACAGCTGCTCACCTTCTCACAAACATATTTCCTCAAAACCAAGGTCTGACACTGACATAAGTATCACACTCCAGATAAAACCACCAGCTTTCTGGTTTATCAACTTTAAAAAAAAAAGAAAATTAAAATTTTTTGTTTGTATCTGTGAAAAAGTGCATGACACCTCTGCAGAATCAGCTTTCCTGGAGGAGAAGTTATTCCAAATTCAGAGAGAAGGCACCCAATTGCTTTTGGAAGTTTATCTGTAGACAGTTTCATACTTTTAATAAGCTGGGGTTTACTATGAACAACTTCATCTTTACTCTGCTCCTGTGTGTACAGGGGGCTTTTTGTCTGCAATTCTCACAGAAGTAATTTGGGCTGATAGCTTTCAGTGTTTCTGAGAATCAACCTCTAGACATTGAACCGTATCTTGAAGTCAAACTCCTGTAGAGGTCAGCAAGTTTTGACTGAGGTAGGCACATCACATGCCCACATGGGGCAATGATCCGGTGTAGAAGGATCATGCTTGCTTAAATCCTTAGAAAAATAAGGTGTTCTTTAGTACAGTATTGCATCTAGTATCTATCTATACAGATATTACTTTTAAAAAGCAAGATAGGCTGTTGTGTTGAAAAGCAAAACTGAAGAATGGCTGATAAATCCTACTCTATAATTTTTTCTTTGTTATGGGATTTTTTTTTTCATTTGTATTTCACATCTACTCGAATCATTTATACAAATTCAATACAAAATATCTAACAGTAATCTTTTCAGTTAAAACCTTGCCAGGTGCCATATTTAGTTCTCTTCTTTTTATATGGATATTACCTATTCTTCTAACAATTTAACAAGGCATTTCATTAAATCGCTGTAATGCAATTAATGTAGATGGAAACAAATTTTTGGTGAACATGGAAACATTGTGTTTAAAATATACAGTTTAAAAGTGTCTGTAATTTGACAATATTATGCACCTTGACTCAAACTGTGGTAATATCTTTATCCAGTAGTTTTTATGGTTTTAAAATAGTTGAGTCCCTTTTCTGCCTTTTAGCTTGTTTTCAGAATTTGAAAAACGGAGATACAAAGGGAACTGTGGCAGCTGAATTCTCTTTCATGTGTGTCCAGTCCAGGTGAAGCCCAGCATAATGTACTGAAATATGTCTCTTCAATTCTCTGATACAATGACCTGTGCATCCTCTAAATCCCCCACAGAATGCACAGACACAGACTGATTGAGGTGAGCATGGACTTAAGTATATATATTGTTCTTTGTAGCTCTGAGGAATTGGCACTTTTGCCAAATGCAAGATGATGCGTGGGTTGCAATCTGTTGAGATAGGAGTTCAGACTGGGCCCTGTTATACATTGTAAGAATAACTAAAGATTTGTCTGGAGCAAAGTTTTGGTGTTGTTTGTTTGTTTTCCCTCCTTTATTTCCTCAAAAAAACAAACAAAAAACCTTTTTCACAGTTTCTGCCACTTTGCAGTTCCACTAACTACAGTAATCATAAAAACACCTTTGTGGAAAGAGCCTCTTGTGGCAGGCTGGGATTACGCAGCACCAGAAATCCCAGCTTCTTATTCTGCGGTATTGATGCAACCATAAAGAGAAACTGATAGAGGGTATGCACTGTGGGGTTTATCGTTCCTGATAGTATATATTTTATTTTTGAATTTATTCTGTGACTATAACTAAGATTTTATAGCTGTTGGGGCAACATGTGGGTTAAATATGGATGAATCCTGATTCTGATCCTGATCTGACTAAAGAAAAAGGAATTTGGGCTGATGAGGAAGAGGTAGCAAAGAGGAATCATTAAGCATAAATGCTCCCAAATCATAGCTCATAACTATTTCAACAAGATCACCTTTCTGGTATAATCAGATGAGAAGATTTTATTTTCTTTTACTGTAATAGGAAAGGAGTAGGGCAGCAGTTTATCTTATAGGCCTTGGTGATAAAGGAGTATTTTAAATGCTTAGTCTTTTGTTCCATAATAAATGAGAAACAAGAGGTCTAACAGTTGAAAAGAAGAGGTAGTCACAGCAATTAAACAGCATTTTTAATAATCCCCCAACCTTTCTGTTGGAATCAAAAGCTTGATTCTGATCTTAAACTAATATAATTGTGTTGTGGGTGTGTACCTCTCTCCGGCTGCCTACCTGGTGTGCAAAACTCCCTCTCTTTACTTGCTTCCTCTTTGCACTCCTAAGGAGCTCACGACTCTCCTAACAGCTGAGGTCAGCCTCCTTTGTAAAATACACTAGCTAACAAACGCAGCAGACTCTTTTTATACTAGCACTGTATGTCAATAGCACTGTTTTGAACCACTTGGCTTCATTGGCTCCACAGAGCCTGGGCTCCCCTGCCCATGGCTGTGCTCTGCTGGGGCTTCTGGGTGACAGCCCTGAGGAAAACCCTTCTCCTATTTAACCCGGGTGCCATATGGCTGGAGAGGCTGATATACGTGCTGCTTTTCTGCCTTCAAGACAGTAGTCATAAGTGTATATGGGCATATATATCAGGATCTCAAATGGCTAAATAAATACAATTATCACAGCAATCCTCTGGGTCAATAAAATAAAGGATAACACTTGGAAGTGTGGTTCTTAAAAAGGTTTTGGGAAAAGAGAAATTGTCTAGGATTGCAAAGACTGGGGTATTTTCATTTATGAATAATATATAATAAAATAAATTATATTCTTTATAGGTAAGCAAATTTTAAGTTTTACTAAATTCAAGATATTTTAATCATAAATGTAAAACCACAGCTTTGGAATTCCACATTTAGAATACTGTATTGTTTTTTTCTTAAAGTCATAAATGGATGATATATTTACGTGCATTCCTCAGTAACATATTTTATAGAAAACAGTTTCTTAAAATATTTTCAAATACAAGTTTTCCAAATTTGAAATGTTTTAATTGGGATTGTTCTGTAATCAAAATTTTTAGTCAGCATTTTTTTTCCTTCAGAACTTGAAATGGAAACCTAAGAATACTGACATTTTAGCAATAACTGAGAAGAGACTGTTCATTGATATTTGGCTTAATGGGAATAACACATCCAGAAAGTTTTACTCTAATTGACTGGTTTTGTGCTAACACATGTGCATTAGTATGCTCTAAAATATTTTACCAAGATGCTTAAATATATTTCAACAAATCTGTTTGAACTCTGTATTTCTGCTGCAGGCAGAATAATGTCTATTGATTTTATGTTTGACTCAGAACTTTCTGCGAGGGAGATTAGAGATTCATCAAGAAAGAGTCCTTCAAGAAAATACCATCTGCTCCAGGACTCAGCTTTATGAAGGATGAGAAGTCTCTGCTAACACACAAAAGACTGAGGTGGAGAACCTACCCAAGAAGTCTGAGGTAAAATGCCAGCTCTTATAACTTGGCCTATAGTAGCCCACCTTCTCCAGTCTTGTTGGTATATCAGTATACCTGTGCCAGTGGGTAAAAGTCACAGGTTTCTTTAACTGCTAGTACTGTTTTTCTCGGGGAATGTCTGGATTTATTTTTATGCACTTAGAACTTTGCTTTTTAAGAGTTCATAGGATGTGAGGTAATATAGGATTTTAAGAAGCGTGTGCTTCGTTCCGCATTCGAAATTAGAACTACTCACCTTGTATAATTCTCTTTCAGCTCACAATCCTGGCCCTTGGGTGGGGGTATAAAGTTAATGTAAACAGATCTGAAGAAACTTGAGTGAAAGGGAGGATTTTTTTTTTTTTGTAAAGCCAATGGTATCCTCAAGCTACATAGTTTGCATAGCAGTTTTTTTCCTTATGGAGATATTTGAAAGCAGAATGAGTTTTCCTTCTGGCAGAATCCAGTTAGTGACCAGTGTATTTACAGATTGAGCTTGCTAGAAGCAAGGCTTACATCTATTAAATTTATATCTCTTTTTACTCATGCGATTTTTGCCTGGAATCTAATGAAAATGTCTCTTAAAGTTTATTGTATTGATTGAACTTTAACATAGAGACACTGAATTTGGGTCTTCATGTAACAGAGCTCAACACCTGGAGACTGACATCACCAAATGTTCACAAAATTGGCAAATACAAGTCCAGTAAAAACTCTCATTATTCAATTGAGGAAGGTAGCACAGTGTTGTCTACTGCAGTAAGAAAACAGTTGGGAAAATTTGTGTCCAGTTTTTTTGTCTTTTGGATACAGAAATACAATGGGAAGGTCTGAGTTTCAAATGGCTTTCTCAGCTGAAGAAGAGGAATGAAAAACTAGGACTGAGATATCTCTGGTTGACTTTCAAATGTAGGTGCATGGAGGAAAAAGATCTTGACTAATGACCCTACTTTTCTATATCAACTAGAAGCTGATGCTGTGCTATCAACACATATTCCTAATTTTATCCAGAACCATTTTTTGAGCCTAGATTTTACTCTTAAAGGAGACATTAAAAATGTATGTTTCTAACACTTCTGTAGCAGTCAGGATGTTGTCAGTGCCATCATTTCATGGTTTAGGCTGGTCTTCTGTAAGTTGTCAATATTTAAGTTTCAAAATCTCCTACATTAAAAGTGGTTGCAGCTATGGCAGGGGTTAGTAAGACTGGTTACCAATACGATAATGTTAGGTGATAAGTAGTCATGTGTCAAAATAGTCTGCAGACACTCTTGGCTTCCATCAAAAGAACACTGATGCTGGATTGTAGCTGTATTTCCCAGCTAGTGCTCCCCAGTTAGTAAGCAAGTTCAAATCTAGTAGAAAATGAAAAAAAAAGAAACTAAAACATAAAGTTAATGGATCCTTGTTTGTTAGACTGCTATGTCTCTTCTTCTGCTTGCTGGTAAAAACCATGCTTAAAAAATACAAGCCAACAAACGTATTCACCCAATACCTTAAAAGTTGAGTGTATTTTGTGCCATGAATAGGAAAAGAAAAATTCCCTCTGTTACCTGTCCCACTTCCCCTAAAAAAACAAATATTTTCTCCTCCCTTTTCTGCAACCTGTATTGGCACTTGGGGGTGAAACAGTCTGTATAAAAATCACACATAGACTGCAAGAACACAGATAACCAACCTAAAAACAATATGTAAAATAACTCAACCCAGCTGCCAGCCAAGCACTCCCTTTCCAAATCAAATAGCTAAGTAAGATATTTGTGAAGGGGTTTATAACTACACTGAAGGCAAAGAAGTGACTGAGGGAGTACAGGAGTGACTAGGAGGGGAAAATCAAAGACACTTATAAAATGTCTAGGGTATGTGATCTTTCTTAAAATATTTATTTAAGAGAATTCTAGAACAGGTGTCCAGATAGAAGCATAAATATGCTTACTTTTCACCTATGGAAAGGAATGAGAAGCAGCAGCTCTGGAGCTTTTCCAAAGCATAAAAGTTGTCCTTGACTACACCTTCCACAGCACTTTCAGAGGGATATGTTGGCCAAAAGAAGTAATTTGAAACAGTTGTGGGTTCAGTCTCTTTAGACTCTCTAGCTCAGCTGTGAAAAGCATACACAAACTTTTCTCCAACGTTCAAACGTGTAGAAAATACAAGTATGAAAAAAAATCAAAAAGGGAAGTATTCTAGAAAATGTGACTATGCAAATTAATGCACACGACATTTATTGCAAGGCACATGTTAACATACTGATTTTTCCCCCCCTATCACAGAGAACGCAAAGCAGCAGAGCTTCTCTTTCCTATAGGCAGGTATGTACATTTGCATCTGCTTTTTGTCTTCATTTATTTTAGAGTTTAGGGTTCCTCTTCCCATTGCCATTTTACTTGTAGGCAGCTTGACTACAAATGCCAATGACTGCTGCAGCAGGCATTGCCAGGGCTTTTCTAGGAAGACTGCCCAGAACCGACTGTCTGACATATGCGAAGTCAGAGGGGATAGGTGGAGATTTGTGGATGAGGAATAGTGGTAGGTCTGGTGATGTAGTATGCAAAACACTGATTGGATGCAGGACACAGACAAGGGTTTCTTGCAAAAGAACAAGTTGAGGTGCCACAGGACCAATGCAGGAGGTGTGCCAGCAAATCAATAAGTGGCAAAACTGACTTCAGGGCTCATCTCAAGGCCACTTAGATGTAGTCCAGAAGACTAGAGAAAAGCTAATATGATCTCAGTCTTCAAGAAAGTTTGACATACTGGATAAGTTACATGGTCAAGAATCTGTGATTCGGTTCAGAGCTGACAGAGGCCATTACCTGCTTCAACTCATAATTTTGGTAGGTTCTCTGTAGTTGGGTCAGTCTGAGTCTTTACAGAGGATTCTTTCAAGAGACTACTGTATTTGAAGTTCTTCACTTGTTTGCGGTGCTACAGTGGACTGATGGATTTGTGGGTAGTTTTCTGGCAAAATATACATCTATAAGACAGCATGTTGTCTTCTACGGGACTCTGCACATTGAATATTGCCACAGCCACTAGTGTGGTCTGCATATCTATAAGATTGTCTGCACAAATACACCCTTTTTTTTTTGTTGTTGTGTCTGGAAAACCTCAACAGATATTTCTTCTCCTAAGGACTGTATTTAGCACCACACAAATAGTTTGGCACAGAGGATTGGAACACAGCAATTATTGTAGTTCCTATAGTCAGTAAATGATTTTGTTGTGTGCGTGTTTCCTAATATTGAAATTAGAGTAGTGGGCACGTGTGTGCACTCCCACAAAAACAGGGAAACTTTAGATATATGTCCATCTGGATCCATTTTCCAGATTCAACAATGCATTGTCTTTGCTTCTTTAGTAAAATTAGTGATTTAATTTTGATTTTACAATCTCTTACTCATGTACCAATACTACCACTTACTGAAAAACTTAGTATTTGGACATGCAAGTTGCTGTTATGTAATGCGTGTCAAAGACACATTTTTAAGTAGCTTTTGAATAAAAAACCTCCCAGAGGTGAGTTTATCATTTTAACTTCCCTCCTGGCATGTATTCTCTGCTCATGACCATAGTATTAGATACTATGTCTTTGTTAAGGCTACAATTCAGAAATGTGCTATGTATTTTTACTAGGTTTTCCTGATCATGAAGTAAAGCAAGCAACATTGTGCAGCTTGGAAGTTAGTTACTCTTTGATAATAATTTAAAAAATTGCCTCTATATAAACATATTTGTGAAGAATACACTTAAAATTTTCCAGATAATTGAAGCAGAGTTGTATGGCAGTGTATACCACATTATATAGGACAAGAATTGAAGTGAAACCTGTTTTGACACTTAGGATGACCTCTGCAGAAATCTAGCATTGCCATAAAACATTCTAGCCTTGCTATTCTTAGAACTTAGGTGTTGTTGGGAAAGTGCCACAAAGGCAGTCTTCCTAAACAGCTCCCTCGCTATCAGTTACTCAGACCTCCTATGTGACTGGTCTGTTGGTGATTGAATTGAAAATAGGGGAGATGAGATGCAAGTTGCTAGTTTTACAAATGAAGAATGAAATTGGATGCATTTTGCCCACTTTGCAATCAGCCATTCTGTATATGTTTAGATTGCAAAACTAATCTGGTAGTTTTTGGATCTAATCATATTAATGAAGTAGCAGAATTACTTGTGTGATTCTGCATTACAGTCAATTTAGTAAATAGATATGAAGGGGAATAAAATACGTACATTTTTATAATACTCCTATAATTCTTCAGGAATTAAACCAGTAAAAAATCTAGATTGAACTTTGTTTTAATTGGTTTATGTTTAAAGATTCTTTGATCAGCGATAACAGTAATATATATTAACATGTTGCATTTTAAAGTGACGCTGCCTTTCATTAATCAAGTGTCTGTATGGTTGATTAATTTGAACAAGGTTTAAATTGCTATGAAAATTTATCATTCATAGCCATGATCTCCATTTACATATATGTTAATTATTGTAAATGTAATCTTTTTCTGAATCCTCTGGGTTGCATACTAAAAAGATACAGTGATCACAGTGAGCTACTACTTTTCTATTACAAAGTGAACTCTTACCAGTATTCAGTAAAATCTGTTTCAGTTGTCAAAGATAGACTCAAAATATTAAAACATTTTATGCAAAAGGCAAGTTCAAATACTGTAGATGCTATTTCCTTTTCAAATTATTTCTTTATTCAATGTCTAGGACATTTAAGAAAATTAAGCTAAGTACTTCCAAACACTTTAAAATTAAGTTCTGTCTCTATAGTCTGAAAGAAATTTTTTCCTTGCTACTTTGAGACTTTCTCCATACCAGCTACATTATTAATAATCATGACAGGGTTTTTTTATCAATGTCTTTTGAAAAGAGTGACTTGAAGAAGCTACTAAGTCAAAAAAACCCCTTTGTACTACAATTAGAACAAGTTAAATTGCGCAAGACAGACATCACCAAGGTTTATAGCCGTTTATCATGACATAGAAAAAAACCTCTTTACAGTGTAGGTAAAGTAGCTATACCAGAGCTCCTCACACACCACACTGATGCATGTGTTTAATGCAAATGAACACACATGCTGTGCTTTCTTCAAACTCTCCAGCTCAAGGAGATGACAGTCATTTGTCTAAAACTTATTACATTTGACGTAGTCAAGAATTCTATCAAGGTTTGAAAAGAGAGGATGTTTCAAAGAACATTTCCCACAATGTTATGGAGAGAAAATACATTGGCAGGAAATGGATATCAGCTACAAAGCATAAAGTATCTCTCTTTCAACAAAAAACTATTACAGCTTTTATTAAGAAATGCATATCAATAGAAACTAATTACTGTCCATTAAATTACACTCTGGGCCTCATACTGCTATTAATTCTGGTTTTGCATTTGCAGAAACTGACATTTGTTTCCTTTTTTTTTTTTTTTTTGGGGGGGGGTGTTTGTTTTTGTTTATTTGCTTGAAGTAACCAGGCAAATTTTATTCAGAAATGAGCTAAAATGAATCAAAATTGCAAACAGATATGTGTTAGGCCCTCCAGACCCTGTTCCAGCAAATATTCATCATATGCTTATATTCATCTTTGCTAAGACAGTATCTTTTCGTTTACTTATCTTTAGGATATAGCCTGGTTTCATCTTCCAGAAGGCATTAAACTGTCCCTTCCACTTTTTTTTTTTTTTACTTGTTTCCCATGTGGGTTTTTTACATTATTATTTTCATATTTGTTTAAAATGAATCTTTTATTACATGGTTGTGAAAGGGATCATTCATAGGTGCAAATTAAAATATTTTATTTCCATTAGTTTTTATAATTTTCTGTTTAAATAGTTTCTATTTACATAATATATTCACTGCAGGACCAGCCTCATTTCTTAGTCACAACTTAATGCAATTAAAATGTCTATCTGGAAACCTTTGCAAGCATAGCACCTTTATACTACCTGACTGAGCAGTTTTAAATATACTTAATTTGCAGTTTTCTGTTGGACAGTCTGATAATGAAATATGGTGTTTTTGGTCCCAATTCTGTAAAAGGATGAGTCGCATTTATAGAAATCATAAACATCTTTTGGTATGAGCATGCACAGATTTTGCAATATGCTGTTGCAGTCAATATCTGGAACAAAATAGTCCTAAACGTACATGTTTCTGTGGTGTTTTAATCATCATTGCAAGATCTGGAATGGTTTGGGTGAATGTTGAGCAGAAAAATGTCACTTTTTTACCCTAGAGCCATGGTGGCTATCTTGTCATTCTTGTGGCACAGATTGCTTGAAATTCATGGTTGCCTAAATTGCTTTTTTAAAAAAAAAATCTGAAATATGCATCGTATTCACACTATAAAGAGATTTTGCTGTTAGTTGATGGAAAGTGTATAGCTACAATGATGGCCTGGATGTTGTAATAATAATGGGAGTAACACAGTTCATATACATAGACACATACATACATAGCATCATCTTTCAGAGTTAAAGTGTGATAAAGAAAACTACTGTGTCAAAAATTACATAGTCAAAATTACTATGTGGCAGGAATTCTTTCTGCAATATCTGCATGCCCCTTTCTGACAACACCAGGAAACTGAGCTGCAGATAAAACCTAAAGTACACCAGTGTGTTCCGTTGTGATTTTTGTGATTGGAAGATGATGCTGAAAAATCAAGAGACTTGTGAAAAACAATCAGAATTCATTTGAAGTCTGCCAAATGTACTTCACCATGAGACATCCACTAAATTTGGCCAGGAGAGGCATAAACTTGGGTTTGTTCAGTGTAAAAGAATGAGGGTGAATACAAGGAAATTGTTAGGGCACGGGGCAAAAACAAGCAAAGCACAGAGAATTACCTTTCTGTAAAAGACATGGTATTACAACTTGCTGTTATGGAATGTACAGGGGCAAAAAAATACAAAGGGATTAAAGATGATTAGATAAATCCATAGAAGAAAAAGACTCTCTTAGAAGTTGTTAGAAATCTCTGTGGATTTTTGGTTTAGAAAGCCTTTGGGTGATTGTTGGAGGCTAGGAGGACTTGCTGGGTTACTGAGTTAGCAACTCTGTTGGTACCTCTGCAGTAGCTAGCTGTGAATTTTATTTATGGTCACTAAATGAAAAATTGGATTAATATTTTTTTTTTTTTAAGGCACCTATCTGTTAGTAATTCCTAGGTAGACATTTCTGCCTGTCCCTATAGATAAAATGAAGAACATCATAGTAGTGAGAATGTCATGCTGTTCCTTACCTGGGAGGATGAAAGGCCTTGTTGCCTAACTTCTGCAGCCTCAAGAACTTCTTTCTTCAATGACTTTCTTCTTGGTCATCAAACAGAATCCTGCCATGCCTGTGACCAGAGGAGCCTGCATTGTGCCCTGCCTTATCCCCTGCAGCCTAGGTCCATCCTAGCTTTACTGAGCCTTCTGGCATTTGGCTCCCAGGTCTCTGAAAGAAAGAATCCCAGACAGTGATTTCTGTTTGTCATCATCGTGGTTAGAAGGAGGCTTCCCAGGGCATCAGGTCCTTCCACATGACAAACATCCCAAAGGAGGTACTAAAGACAGGATGTGTCCAAGATTTCCTCCCAGATTTCTAACTGGAGTGCCCAGAAATGGTTTTGAGGAGACTACTGCAGGTAGGTAATATAAATCTCCATTGCAGCAGGATGTCAGAACCACTTCCTCGTGCTTCTCCCAGAGGAGTTTGTGGGCAAACTTTGAGCCATGGGATCTCTAAAAAAAGGAAAGTTGCTTCTCTGTTGGGCTTTATATGAAGGACTATGAAAAGCAGGGAACTATTGCAAAAGTCCCAGTTCCTACATCTGGGCACCTTCAGTCAGGCCAGAAGCAGCTGTCACCACTCTTTGGTGTGACCTCTCACAGTCTCCTATTCCTCATCTTCTCTGGCAGGATGTAGAGGGAATTTTATCTGTGTCACAAGATGGCGTCCTGGAAGCCCTTATGCACAGCTCAGGCTACAAGGAAGATGATGAAATACCGGAGGTGAACCTTAAGGGCATGGTGCCCTTCAGGCTCTAGTAAGGAAGGACATGGGGGAAAGCTCGGCAGTGCCTGCGTAGATCAAAGCTTGGCCGGAACTTGCAAGCAGGAGACCACCCTGTCAGCGCCTTGGCGCGTGGACAGAGACATTTAACCTGTCGGGATACGGGGTTAGAGCGTGGCTGTGCAGTGCTAACCAATACGAAAGTATAAACTATGTGTGATCGGTCACCGAGTGTATAAACACAGCTGCCTGTGTAGATTAAAGTGGAACACTGACGAACCTTCTGTGAAGTGTGTCGTGATTCTGGGGCTCCCCGTGCAACAGCAGGACATCTGGAAACAAACAGGACCTGTGTGGAATCACATCCTACCCAGTGCTGAGTAGAGCCAGTAGAGAGGGAAGTCCTCTCACTTAAGTAGACACCAGCAGCTGGTCTCTTAAAAGTCCTTTCAAATGTATCACATGAAAATGATAATTTTCAGTGTGTTCCTTGGCTACCTCTGTGTCTCTGCCAGGGAGTGCCCGCCCTTCCCTTGCCTTTGGGTACAAACCCACCTGCACACCAATTTCTGATCTAAAGGACAGAGGACTTTTTGTTTGAGTTTCAAACATGATATTTGGGAAATTCAATTTAAGCAAAGATATTTGTTCCCAGAAAGTGAATTATTTTAGTTGAAACTTTCTAAAGTATAGGACTAAAATGTTGTCAGACTTGAGAAACTTCAAGTCACTTGGTAGAAGTCTGGTAAATTAAGAATAAAATGAAATAGGCGCTTACAATAGGAAGTATCACTTTAATTTGTAGTGAAGGCTTATTGTCAACTTTGCTGACCTGTATGTATGTAGGTGTGCATGTATTTTAGAGTATACACTATGTGCCTTGGTTGATGGATCTCTGGTCAATAGAAAGGATACAAAAAATATTCAGCATGTTTTAAATAGGTGCACTCTATAAATAAGGTCTGGGTTAATTTTTGTTGAATAGTTCTTATTTCTTAGTTTATAGTGGCAATGATATTGACTTATATAATTGAACAAATTATTCAGTATATTATTTCTTTTTTTTCTGTAAACAGAAACTACTGGAAGTATCCTGGCTAATTGCTATGTTCAAGGTAAATGAGCCCAAAACATTTTAGTTTTTTAGAGCATGGACATGATAACAAGGAAAAGTGAGGTTATGGAAATATTTGCAAGCAAAAGACAGCTGAGCTGTACAGAATTGCCAGCTGGCTGGTACTGAACATCAGGATAGCTTGGAAAAAAAGAAGAGGGATCAGTGACAGAAATTGTCATTGAAAAAGAGGGACTGGTAGGTTGGAGGTGGACTTGTGAAAGACGTAGCCTTCAGAAAGGCAAAGGCAACAGCAGTTGCTTTGGCTTTTTGTGTCAGAGAACAAGTTATTGGAGGGAGGAAAGAAAAAGATGAAGTGAGGAATTAGGATTTCTGCAATATCCTTCCTAATGAAAAGAGGCAGACAAGGTCATGTTTGCTTCTACCACAAGCTGCAATGGTTAAGATGAAGTTTTACATGCATTGGTAACTTTATGGTGATAGAAGACTGTATTTAAGATGCAATACATAAAAGGCCATATTTAAGATGCAATGCTAGACCTCACTGTAGCTTCAATACAAAAGTGTTGGTGTGAGCTGGTGCCTACCTAATTGGTGTGAGAGACAGGGTCACCCTGTGAACCAGAACATCTGAGAAAACACTGTTTATGGGAGCAGAATAAAACTTACTATCTATAGATGCATCACACTGCAGTTGCATGCGTATTTTACATCAGTGCTTCCAAAGCACTACCTATTGCTGTGTGCTCCACCTTTCCCTGGTGCCTAGCTCAACAACTTTAGTTTTGGCCCAGATCAATCCTTGAACAAACATTTGGCTGTCTGCATGCTTTCCTGTGCGCAGGAGAGGGAAAGAAAGGAATGGCTGAGAGAAGTACAACACTGCCTGAGTCAGCAGAGGTCCTGCCTTGTGACAGTGCAAATGGTTTTTGAACTATGACTTAATGAAAAGACTGAGATTTTTGTTTGAATGGCAAGAGACAAATTTTGAGCACGGTGGTAGAGCTGTGACATTTGAAAAGCACTGAAGCCCGGTCTTGTGTTCCAGTGGGCTTCTCTGCACAAGGAGAGTTTCAGAGATGAGTGATGGAGAGCATGCATCAAATCCTGTGGGAATTACAGGAGAAAATATGGAGAGGAGTAGGGAAGACCTGTTCAAGGTTCATGAATGCATGATTGGAGTTGTGGGAGAAGAGGGAGAGGCAGGGGTTGTGAAATCTGAGGGACCATTAAACACTTGAGCAGTTGTAAAATACTCTATTTGTTGGAGAACAAGCATGGAAAGAAAGGAGCCATATTAATCTCCTGAACATATTGCTCCTGTTCTCCTGTGGTCTCCAAAGGCCCCTTTGAATGTACTTACTTGAAAAGTACTCTGCTGAAACAGTTACTATATTAATAGTGTAGTCTTTTTAGTTTTCTCTTCTTATAATAGAATCTGCTTATCTCATATAAGAGATTTGGGCTTCTTATTAAACCTAAACACAAAAAACCTAGGAAATTAATCTATTTCTGTTTCTTCTTATTAAACAGGGAAAAAAAAAAAATCCTCACCTGGATTCTAAATAACCCAGGTAATGTTTAAAGATGCATTACTTTCAAGACTACTTCTTTCTTTTAATAGAAAAGAATGCTGCTGTCTGTGACTTAATCTGAATAAACATCTCCATTGTTTCTCTCTGCTAGCAACCACGTCAAACATTCTCTTTACCAATTTGTTTATCCAAAAAGAAAAAAAAACACACAGTGACTAAAGATCAGCAGAGGGATTACATATTTCACCTCTCTAAAGCCTAATTTCTCCTTTTGAAGTGTAATAGTCTCAGATTTCTAATACAACCTATAAATTAGATTGCTTTGGCCTTCCACCAGACTATAAAAGAGTTATCATCTGAGTTAGGGTGCAACCGTGCCGTTGCCCATGCACAGGCCCCAGGACTTTGGCTGGGGGAGGGGTGCAGCTCTGCTGAACAGCTGCAAAATTGGACTCTCACAATAGAAATTAATCTGGTAGGCAGCCAGGAAGAACAAATATCAGGAGCTGGGTTTTTCTCCACAGTTACAGACCCACGATCACACAATGCTTCATCCCCCAGATCTGCCTTGCTGGCTGTATTTCTGTGTGTGTGAAAGCCTGCCCTCCAATCACTTCAGCAAGCGTCTTCTGTGTTTCAGCACCCTGCCCACATACAGGAATGATGGAGTCAGCACGCAGAGCAGAGGCAGGCATGCATGAACACCAAAACAAAGCCAGCTTGGTCTAGTTTTAGGCCAGATCACTTTGAGAAAGTTCTTTCAGTGAGGAGTTGTGGGCTTTCAGGTTTTTATTCAGATGAGCTACACTTACTAGTCATAATAGAGAATTAGTTTTGTCTTCTGCTGGTGGCTCATTTTGGCCTGTGTACCCACAATTTGCCAAGGAGATCTCTTCTTCCCGCTGCTCCCCCCCACTGCTGCCAATAATAATAAAATCTCTGTACATTCTCCAACCCTACTTTACATATTTTTCTCTTCTAGGACATCTGTACTCTGCATACTTTTGCATTCCCCCCTCACCCATTTCTTCTCAGCTGCTCCATGTTTTTATGTCTCTCAGGAGGGGTTAATTCTTTACAGCTGTGTCCTGCTTGCCAGGAGTCTCACATGTGCAAATTATTAATCTTTTCCATTGCTACAGTAACTCCCAAGGCTTTAAACACCCTCTACCTAAAACTGACCCTTTTCCAAAAAACTTTTCATATTCCCTTACTAAAAGATAATTTGGTCCCCTGCAGGGTGTGCGCTGTTATTTAGCACAATTGCATAAGGAGAGTTCCTTATTTCCACATAAGAATTTACAAATTAGAATTTAATTTAGAAATTTAAACCCCAGAGTACTGAATTTTTCTGGTTGTTGTACCATTGACATGTTACTTTGTTTTATGGCTTTTTTTTTTTCATCTTATTTTTACAAAATGGCATTTTTTCTGCTGTTTTGCTTTTAAAATTCAATTCTGAATAATGTGTGTAGTTTACAGATTGTAATGATAATGATGTAAAATACAATTTGTAATGTCAGCTGATGCAGTTAGGCTTTCTTTCCGTGAAATAAGGAAACTGATTATTAAATACAGAATGACTTAACAAAGTACAGAATGTCCTAAATTTCTGTCTAATATGAAGTGTAAGTTATTAACATGTATTTAGGCCACTTATTTTTTTTTTATAATTTACGATATTAAGTCAATACAGACTGTCCATGGTTTATCTCAGCAATCAGTTATGGAAATGCACATATTGCATGATTCTCGCTAGATACAAACAGAAACACATCCACTGGCTGTATACACATATAACTGTGTCTATAAGCCTACATGCACATTGTTTTGGCCTGGGATGACTAATGAGCTGGCATTTTTTTTCTATCCTGTGTCATTCTGAGTGTTGTCATGATTTCATATATATTTCTCAGCTACTGATTGGATGGCATTATGACACTTCCAAGCTTCCAAATAAATAATTTATTTCAAAAGTTAGATATGTCATAATAAAGCATTAAGAGACTCCAGGCAGTGCATTTCTGCTTGATTATATGCTTCCAGTGGTATTATAAGGCACAGGCAGAGAACTGAGTGATTTTAAACACCTGACAAGTGCAATAATCCCCAAGAACTGCATGGCCTGGAGCATTTTACTGCTGTTATGAAACAGAATTTATAAATAAAAATAAGAACAACAGCCAAACCTATTTATTTATTGGGCATTACGACACTGGTATGACATCACTGAGGACCAATCAGTAAGCTTGGCTTATGTTGGCTGCTAACAATCATTTCCTAATGTGAACAATAAACCCATATACTTCTAAGAAGCTATTAAACAATTTTGAGTTTAATGTGTGCGAAGGAAATCCAAAGGTGGGTTAGCTGCAATTGAGACACATGATCTGTTTAATATATACAGAAAGCCTCCCTGTAGGCCAATTAAAAAACCTTCCAAACAATGTTGACTGTTAATTCACATAGTATTTCTAACTCAAGTGAGTTAAATTTTAACATCTCAGATACGAGCTCTGTAAGGAAGAGTTTTCATTAGGACAATAAACGGATATGAATTGTCTTTTGTCCTGTGAAGAACATTTTAAACAAACCTTTTAACAGCAAAGAGGTTATGGGAGATGTAAGAAGGCTGCTTGTAGATTATTTTCTCATTGAGAGTAAATATTCCAAGATAATGAAGCCTAGCTGTGAAAACTATAATATGTATGGCTTGTAAAACTGTAGCTGCAAGAATGTGCTGCAGTATATGGTGATAGCATTAAAGTTGTAGTTAAATATTGTGATAAAGAACAGATATAAAAAAGTGCGATTTTTTTTTTTTTCTGGTATATATCTAAAAACAGAACTTCAGAAGTGTCATGGCTAACACACTTAGCTTCTGGACATTGAAGATCTTCTCTGTGATTCATAACCTGAGACATGGCATAATCAAGAGGAGTTGTATTCTTGTGCATAAGCACAAGCTGTAGTGACTTTCCTCTTTCACTCTGTGGCAGGAACAATGTGTCAAGTAAAACAGATCACCCTTAAAAAGAAGGTGGGATGGCAGTGACAGGAGTAAAGGTATGGAAAAGGCTCTGTGCTACAGTGCTGCAGATGACTTGTATACTGAAGAAAGACAAGTTGTGCAGTTGACAACGACTTGGGAGTAATTTTTCAGATTGACTAATTCAGAGTATCATAGAATGGGTGATGATGGCTGATCGACGGAGATCACCTAGTCCACCCTCCTGCTCAAGCAGGGTCACCCAGAGCAGAGTGCCAGGAGTTATGCCCAGTTGAGTTTTGAGTGTCTCTAAGGATGATGATTCCACAGCCTCTCTGGGCAATCTCCTCCATTGTTTGACCACCCTCCCATAAGTGTTTTCTCATGTTCAGATGGAATTTACTGTATTTCAGTTGGTGTCTATTGTTTGTTGTCCTTCCACCAAATACCAATGAAATGAATTTGGGTCCATCTTTTCTACTACTTACCACCAACCAGGTATTTTTACAGACTGGTAAGACATCCTAAGCCTTCTCTTCTCCAAGTTGAACATCCCCAGCTTTCTCAGCCTCTCCTCATAAGAAAGATGCTCCAGTTCCTTAATCTAATCCTTGGCTCTTTGCTGTACTGGCTTCAGTAAGTCCATAAGTTTCCTGTACTGGGAAGACCAGGACTACACCTAGCACTCCAGATATTTCTCACCAGGGCTGAGTAGAGATGAAGAATCCCCTCATGCTGGCAGTGTTCCTAATGCAGCCTGTGGTGTTGGTGGCCTTTGCTGTAAGGGAGGATTTTTGGCTTATATTTGACTAATTAACCACGAGGTTTCTGGGATTATTTGTTTCCTCACCTTCACCTGGATTGAAATGAGGCTGATCTGCCTTGGTGTTCCCTGGATTCTCCTCCTGTTTTAAAGATAGAAGTGATGCTTGGTTTCTTCAAATCCTCAGGAACACACAATGACCTTTCAAAGATAATAGAGAGTGGCCTTTCAATGACATTGGTCAGGTCCTTCAGCACTTGTGGCTGCATCCCATCAGGTCCCATGGACCATTGTCTGTTGATAGAAATGCTTTTGCTCCGCTTGATTGGGTGGATCCTATCTATTCCTAGCAGTCCTTAGTCCTCCATGAGAGTACCATGTTTGTAAAAGCCACAGGACTCTTGTCAGCTCCAGCCATGTAACCAGCTGTTGACCCACGGGATTCCTCCACTGCTCAAGCCAATTTCCCTCACTGACAGGACCGAGGAGAAAACTTCCTGGTCCCCCATGCCCTGGACCCTCACCCTCAGGGCCATGTAGATATTGAAGACAGAAGCAGCAAGAAACCTAAGAGGCGTATGGAGAAAAAAAAATTGCCATATGTTAGTTATGCTCTTCGCCACTTGGAGTGTGGATTCCTATTTCTCTAAGTCAGATTCAATAAGTATAATGGAAGAGACAGTATAATGCACCACGTGGATGTTCCATACACACATGGTGGATCAGGCACTGATGGCCTGGAGAATGCTTTGAACAAGATCTGGCTCTCCAAGCTACCCAGAGCTTAATAGCAATATTCTGTGCTTGCGGAGCAAACAGTTCTCACTTGCATGTTGTGTGACAAACCTGCACACAAAGATACAGGTATGAGCTTGAATAACATGTGTGCATGATTGTCTTTATAATTAAAATAAATACTACTCATCTACTGCCTGCAAGATCAAATGTTGCTTATTCTGAAATTTCTGATTAACCATAAAGAAAAAGATTTGCCTGTGAATGGTTTGTGTTGATAAACAACACTGAATTCTTTTAAATAATACACACAATCTAAGACCACCAGAACTGACATGCCAGAGCAGAACAAAGGTCATGACAGCCTGGTATCCTGTCTCTAAGTGCAGTCAGCACCAGATGCTTCAGAGGAAAGAGTAGTACCTCTATAAGGAGTGTAATGGAGTAGTTTTCCCATGTGGAAAGGTATCTCCCTAACTGTCATTTCTAGTGTATGTTTTGTACTATTAAACATTGAGTGTTTGAGATTGGCTTGGGATTTTTTTTTTTTTGTGACAACTACTTACACAGTAAAAAACTATCAGAGATTTTTTTCCTATTGATGTAAATAATAATTTTATTTTTTGCCTGGTAAGATGTTTTTTCTGTACAGTCTTTGCAGCTGTGGTTTCCTCAGAAGAATTTTATCTTATCTTTCATTAAATGAAAGTTATTGATTCTTAAAAGTTTCTGAAATCTACTGTAAATATAATTTATCTTTGCTCCATATACGTGCTGTAATTCAAAATGAAAACAAAATAAAATTCAAAGTTTACAGACCATATTCCTATCAATTTCCTTTGTCATAACTGATAGAATAACATAAATACATATTAAAAACAAAAACAAAACCAACGAACAAACAACTGTCCTGATAAGATAGTATGGAGGTGTTCAGAGATTATTCTGTATTTTGTGTAAAGTCTTCTAGTGTTCTGAGCCTGGTTCATTACCAGCCCATGGGCAAAGACGAGACATTTAATCCATCTTTCCATAATAGTGAATCATCTGCATTTAAAATTAAAGTGACTAGATGGCTTTTTGCGTTATTTTACCCTGCTCAGCACTGAAGCTTCAATGTCTTATGGAGATGGTCCTATATCAAACTGTGCAGGGCTGTTTTAGTGTACATATGTTAGTGTTGCCCTCTTATATTATATTATTGTCTTCCCCCGGTAGATACACATACACTCACACAAAATTTTCTTAGCTTTTTCCAGCCCATATCATCCAATTAATTGCTTCACATGCTACATTCTTCATAATGAGAGAAGGCAACAAGGACAGTATGCTGGCAGGATTTTCTGCTCTGAAACGAAAGTCTGTCACTCCTGCAGTCTACCAGTTCAGTGCTGTGAAATAATCCCTGGCTCTTGTTTTACCCTTCCCTTGGGGTACCTGCTCCACTGAATGACCCCATCGTGCTCGGTGCATTGAGATTTTGAAACTAGCTGCTAACTACTGTGGATGCATTTCCTGACCTTACTGGTGGGAATTGAACCAAAGTCTCTCAAGTGCTGTAGGATCTAATTAATATGCATCTTATTCCAGGAAAGACTCATTACCTTATAGGTATTTATATAAGGGGTATGTCTGCTATAATGGTTAATAACTATGAATAAAGTTTCATTTCTGATGGAGGAATAAAGCTTTTGTTTAGATATGGATTTTTAGTTTTATTAAAAAAAATTAGAAAGTATGATTATGATAATTGGGTGAGAGTTCCAAATTGCCACACAATGTTTTTATTCTTGTCTGGAGTACTAGCTGGAACCACATCTCCTTCCTCATCTAAAATTTAAAAGAGAAACAGGGAGGAACTAATTTAAGAATTAACTCAAAGCATCAGCAGACGATCCAGACAGAGTCTGTGCTGGGTAGGGAAAACTTCTCTTCTATAAGAAAGTTAAATGAGTGATGAGTGACAAAGTTCTGAAATAATAAATATAAACCAAATCCTGTAGTTTTCAAACTGAGGAAAGGTTTACCCTAGTCACAAAGGCTAGATATTAATCTGGTCTCCTTTGTCTTTTGGGAGGTGTGAATGTTTATTTAGATCCTTTTAAAATTAGGCTGGCACATAACTGTTATAGAGGTTAAAATTTTTGGCAACATTATAAGGCCTTTAGTCCCAGAAGGAATTAGTCCGCTGATGTTGCAGCAGGTGCAGACCCCAGCACCTGGGCAGACCAGGCACCTGCATTTACTACTTGTCAGGCTTGGCTCAACAGGTGGAAATGACAAAATAACAGCACTGCCTCTAAGCCAGGTGGTTGCAAAGCCATTTCAGAGGCTCAGGATTCCTGGACAACCAAATTTTAACACTTACTCATGTTGCGTGTAATACTTCTGTCGTGTTCTTCTCAACCCAATAGAACTGAAATAATGTAAATTGAACAAATATGCTTCTACTGTAACATTTTAACGTGGATATAACTACTATTAAGATTTCTATGAAGTTGAGTTTTACTAAGCTACCTCTGTAGAAAACAGAATCGGAGATACTGCAAATGTGTGCACAGTTCTGCAATGTTATCGCTTGACAGGGCTGTGAGTGTTACTAATATGCTGCAATTACTTGGGTTTGTTTATCACTGTGTGAAAGATGTTTTTTAACACTTTGGAGGACAATGATAATTCTTCCCTATCTCATCCCACAGTCCATAGAAGCAGGAGTCATCCCAGGAAGCTGTGTGCAGTTTTGCACTATCTTTATCCTTGCGGAGTGTCACGGCCCACATAGAAAGATGAACAAATTCACGAGGTGCTTGATGGTGACTGGGAGCATATGTGTCAAGGTATGGAATGTGGAGACCTCCGTGTTCATTTTAACCTTCATTTTAAAATTACAATTATTTTCTCTCTCTCCAGCCCTTAGAATTATCCAAAGCAGGGAGCATTAGAAAGAAGAAAAGAAACCAGGAACTAAGCGAATGTTTACTGGAGATTTTTCTTTTCTGAAAAAATGTATGTCTTAGAAAAAAAATCTTTGGGGGAACATAATGTTCCTACAGTGCATAGTTTGATGTGGTAAAGGAGACTCAGGACTATTTGTTTTGTTGGTAGAAGTTAGTTGTGTACTTCAGAAATGAGGCTTGGGGCATTGTATATTTGGTGTATATGCTAAAAGTCAGCAGTGCTGCATTTTTGGCAAGCTGTGTTGATTGTAAATAGATGTTCTGGGGTTGTCTGGCAGGGGTGATGTATCTTTTGCTGAGATGTTGTGTCAACATAGGCTGCTGATGATTTTTTTCTTGGTCTCCTCCTGTTCTTTCTTGGTCATATTCCACTTCGTGCTGAAACCTTTTTCTGCCTCTGTTCATGCTGATCCACAGCAATAGCAAGAGTCAATAGGATCGAGTCATATCACTTAGGCTGCATAGTGGTGACGTTGTGGGTATCCTCTCCCCTATTCATCCCAATACACACCTGCACCTGTAGACTTGTATTTCTGTGGGATGCTCATGTATGGGTAAGCGTCAAAGCTCACTTAAGAAGCATCACAGCTTTGAATAGAGAGATATTGCAGTCATAACAGAAAAGCTACCTGCTTTACAGTGTTATGTGCTCTGCCCTCAGCCATCAGAAAGTTATAGCTACATGCTCTGAGGTAAAGATAGCAATATAAGATCATAGAAATTATCCTGTTGGGTCAGGTTATGGCTCGTCTAGTCCAGTGTTCTGCTTCTGACAGTGGATGCTTGGTCAGACAAAGGCAGTATGTTGCTACCTCTTGTGCCCCTCAACCTCCAACAGTTTTTGGCTCAGAATATTTCCTGAGCTGGATGTGTTTCTTGCAGTAAACTTCAAAGGTTGCCTTCTCTGTGCACTTGTCCGGTCTTCATTTTTTCCCTCTATGCACCCTTGGTGGCCTCTGTCAGTGAGTTCCACAGGTTTGTTCACCAGTGCTCAAACTTCCCTTCTCTAACTGGATTTTTTTTTTTTTTTTTTGTTACCTCCTACATTTTTGCCCTGGGAGAGCTGGTGAACAACTGATATCATGGAAATATATGCCCCTTTCAGTCTTTTCTATTTGCTCATGGTTAGGCTTGTGCATTCTGTCTCAGGTGTCTTTTCCTAGCTGAGGTGTCCATGCACACCCAGTTATTTGTATAGATGTGTATTATCCTTTTTAGTCTTTTCTGGTTTGACCACATCTTTTTTGAAATGAGACCAGAGCTGCAGAACTATTTAAAATGTGAATGAATCTTAGAGCGATTCAAAGTCACAGTGTTTGCTTCTGTTTTATTTCTATTCCTTCCTAAATATTAGTAACAGTTTATTTGCTGCTTCAAGTGATAATGAGCACTGACCCAATTCTTCCTTGGATCTATTGTATATTCTTATTACTGGATTACTGTGTCAGTTGAGAACCTATTCACTCATATCTGAAGTTAAGACCTTTTCCTGTGTGCCTCAGTCTTTTTTTTTTATTCATAGTGAATTTCATCTAACATTTTATTAACAGTCCATGCAACTTTGTAAGGTCTACCTTGCAATTCTTGGTAGTCTTTGTCCTCAACACTCTATGTTTTGTAAATGCAGAGCTGTGTTTTGCTTGGATGTAGCTAGTATAGAAGATATTTAGAGAAAATACCATGTTCTTGTACACAATGTTTTCTTCACACATGTTAAACCAATTTGAGGTGGGGTTAGTTACAGCTTACACTGTACTAACCGTGAGAAACTGCAGGGTGGGATTTGTCCTGTGCACTCAGTAGGTGAGTGAAAGGTCTTTCTTTCTGTGACCAGCCAGTACTTAGCCAGTGCCTGGGTGTCACCTGGCATTTACACTGCAGCATTATGTATTTGTTTAAAAAACAGTCTAGTGTATTTTCATCATGAAAGCACTCTTTCAGCCTTTTCTGTAATACCTATTTCTAGCATTTCTCATAATTTGGGTCAGTTGGGGATGACACCAGTTGTTTAACAATAACGAACTGGAGATGGTCCTGGGAGCACAACAAAAACCCATCCATAGAAAGAAGGGTGTGTTTCACCCCTTGCTGCTCCAAGTTGATTAGAGCTCATTACTGAGTGCCTTAAGTAAAATCATCTGGAGCTCTGCATTTCTTAGTTTTCCATACCATGAAATTTTGTGAAACCTACAAAATTCGTGTAGAGACTAATACTCCCTCTGCAGAGAGTGAAGCCTTAAAGGGACACAATATTTGAATTATCTTTCCATCTCTAATGCTAGTTTTCAGCAGGCTTACATGCAGCAGTGTGGCTTGCCTTCCCTCATCATCCCTTTTACAAGAATTCAGAGGACTTCAGTTTTCAGTGTTGTCAGTTTGGCACCTTTTACCAAGTACAAAATTCACCTTAAAAAAATATGTCTACACATTAAGGGCTCTATTCATGAATGACTAACACCTCATTTGCACTTGAATTTCATTCAGGTTAAATGGAAACGTTGTGCAATGCTGTGGAATTTACACAGATTTTATATCCTTGAATACAGATTGCTAGTAATGAAACTGACACTTTGTTGCGCATATTAAAGATGCCCAGAAGCCAAAAGAGGATGGAGAATAAAAGAAAAAAGGATCAGAGCTGGCCTGAATGAGAAAAGTACCCTTACAAAGGAGGGACAAAGGGAAAGAGGAAATCAAAACAATTTTGTAATGTGTAGATGTTCCCTACAGCTCAGCCCCGGGTGCAAGTAAAGCTTGGGTTTTTGATGCTTGCTGTATCTGCTAAGAGACCCAAGGTTTTCACCTATCTAGACAGTGACATTTCTGTGGGAGTCTAGATTCATCTAAACTAAGTCTCACACTTCTCATCTGAATTTTGTGTTCCCAGACATTTGCTGAAGGAGTTATCTCCTACCAAGCTTCCTAAGGATTCTCCTTTCATGTGTCTTAGTTTTTTTTGGGGGGGTGCAGGAGGAGGACAATTTGTGAGAGTGGAATTTGGAACCTGGCTCAAAACTTGACTTTAATCTTTTGTCATTTGGGTATTTGAAGCACTATGACTTTTCTGCTGAAAACATCATGCAGGGAGGACCACTGCATGAGCTTTTTCTCATTAGATTGTCTTCTTTTCCCTCAACTCATGACAGCAAGAACAGTGGCTTACCAGTCTGTGACATGGATCTGTGTGGCTGGCATGAATATGAATAGTAATAACTACAAAATCTTGCTCTGAAGTTTCTGCAGAGTTGCAGTTAGATGTGTGCGATCTAGAAGAAAATATTTTATTAGATACTGTGAAAACCTGTTAATACATTCCACACAATCTTATGTGAAAACGTTTTTCAGTAGCCTGTAAAAGGTAAAAGTCTGGTCTCTTGCAAGAATGGGGACCACTTCTCAGGATTTTTAAGGTCAGTAGTGAACCTATTCCAAGCTATAGAAGCTCTGACCAGTGGTGCTTGCCTACGTGCCCAAAGGTACTTTTGTGTAACAACAGCAAGCTTCAGGTACACTTGTCCGACTAGACTTGGCCACTTGTCCTAGCCAAAAGTTCAGAAGTTTCATGATACTGAATGAATTTTTCTGGTGACTGTAAATATCTGAAATAATTTTTAACTCACTGGAAAGCATTAGTCACTGGTGATCACTATTCAAATTGAACTCCTTGCACTACATAAAAGTTTTAACATGTCAGAAACTAGTGCAAAGTTTGTCTTCACAGACACAAATACAAACTAACAAAAGAGAAATCAGGGAAGTGTTTAAGGATATCTTTTCTCCCTTGAACATTAATCCTCTGTCTTTGCTCTACACTAGGTCTTTTTTTATGCTACACAATACATCCAATTTTCTCTCTTCACTGGTTAACACATCTGAGAATTATTGTGTGAGAAGGAAAAAAAAAATCTGCTATATGAATACCAAGTCACAATAGACAAAGTCTAGGCTATGGTATCTACTCAGGGGACAGGTACTTTCTCTATGTTTCAGAGGTCAGCAGTCAACAGTGTGACTTTAAGGAGTATAAATGATTATGTATAAGAAACATTTTTTTTTTTTTTTAATTTCCCTGCAGAAATTGATCTCGGTTGCAATTTTAATTTCAACAGGGCTGATTGGAAGAGTAAATCTGGAAAAGAGGCTGTAATAAGTAGCATATCATTGTTAGAAAGTCATATTAACAAGATCTGAGTTTGGGAGTCTGGCTGCTGTAGTTCCAATAATACCAAAGTGAGTTGTACTCTTTGGAGGAAACATGTCAGGCACATAATCCTGTTCTTCTTTCGAATTTCTTTCTTCAAGAATATTAAATAAATACACTGTAAACTGTTGAAGTTACCATGCACTGTTGAGCAGCACTCTATAAGGAAAACAAACACTGAAGAACATATACATGACCCCAGAAATCTCTACAACTTGCTTTCTAAACAACCCTGAAACCTTTGACTATGCTGCATTAAAACCAGAAAGAATATCAAGAATAACAGGAGAACACGTCAATACATAAAGTTTTAAATTAATTTTTTTTCCCAAACATAATTTGTTTGTATTCTGGCAATCCTATCATGGTTACCAGTGTGTTAATATTTTAAAATTAATAACTTGACAAGCTATTCAGACCTACTGATCCTGTGCTGGGAAGTTTTAAATTTCAAGGTACCTCCCTCTATCAAGACAGCAAATAATAATCAGACAAAGCCCAGGTTATCAGCTTCCTCTGTTACAGTGTGTAGTATGATTTTTTGCTCCATGGTGATGAAACATTGCAGTGGTTTATATCAAAGCAAGCAAACTTCAAGCTGAAGCTGCAAAAAATACGGGGAAGGTCAGTGATAGGAACTGCTAAAATGTTGCAGCTTCTCTGAAGCTGCAGAGAAGCCCTCTATGAACACTACAAAGCTGAGAACATTTCCTGTGCCTTTGATTTCTTATTTTTGAAAGGTTGTAATGGAGACAGTGGGTAACCTAAGACAATTGGGAATGTTTTAACTGAGGCACCATATACCTGGATTTCTCCTACAACTTTTTACATTTGTACATTCCTCTGCTTCATGAAAAGACAGAAACCTGTGGCAAATTATCTCCAGAGGATAGTAATGTAAGAAAGTGATTATTATGTGTAGCAATTATTTACCTGTCTAAAGTCATAGGCAGTTATTAATAAAAATGGGAAAAGCAATCTATTGTAATATTAGACAAAGAAAGTACAGCAACCTGGACGTGAAAAAAAAAACTGACTGGAATTATCCAGTACCTTGTAAATAAGCAGAGGGCTATAATTTAGGTGGAAGAAAAAGACCTGTTTTTTTTTTGTTTGTTTGTTTGTTTTTTGTTTTTTTTGTTTTGTTTTGTTTTGTTTTGTTTTGTTTTTAATTCCTTATTTTGGCGTTCCTGAAAAGTGGAACAAAAGTTTTGTCCGTCCATATGATCCTCTTAGATGAATTCTGTTCTTGAAAAGTTACACTTTTGTGCCTAAGGACCAAAGTGATCCTTAGTGCTGTGGGTTAATACAGTCACAAGAATGAAAACATTTTCTGAGGGCATTTTCATGATTTGGGGTTGTTATTTCCAGTCTGTGCTTTAACCAAATGAGAGCAGCAAAATCTGCTGTCCCTGATACAATAACAGGCAGGAAAAGGAAAGGAAGGGATTAGGTAGTTGAAGGAGACCTTCATGTGCCCTAAAAATATTTCTATCAGAAAATGGTGTGAGACTATAGTACATATTTATTAATACAGATCTTGGCTAACTGATTTTGTGCTTTACAGTGGATTTTTTTTTTTCTACAGTGATTCCACTTAATAATCAGAATTTTATACTGCGACTAGGTAACTGAACAGATTTTCTGACAGTAATGAGTAAAGAATACATCAAGTTGCTTTTAGTTATTTGTCTTTGGGTTCTGGGCTGCAAGTGTACTCTTACTATAAGTAAGAGGGCCTTAAAACCTCCAGAGTTCTTATTGTAACAGGTTAGAAGTTTAGATGTGTTGATGCATGCTGAAGGTAAATCTTGATGGTGAAGTAGTGAGATGTTTTGTCCTTTGAAGTTGTGCCAGGGCAATTTAGATTGGATATTAAGAAACTTTTCTTCACCAAAAGGGTTGTAAAGCACTGGAGCAGGCTGCCCAGGGAAGTGGTTGAGTCACCATCCCTGGAGGGATTCCAAAAACATGCAGGTGTGGCACTTAGGGACATGATGTAGAGGAACTTCGCAGTATCAGGTTTATGGCTGGACTCAATGATCTTAAATATCTTTTCCAATCTAAATGGTTCTATGAAGCAGGAAAGTTATGAGCAATTCTGAGTCAAATTAACGTGTACATGAATTTTAAAGTTCACTTGCCACCAACCACTCTTTTCACATGTTCTCAAGAGGTCTAACAAGAACAAAGTTGCCAATTTCACCTTTTTTTTTTTGCATTCAAAGGCATAAGAAAGAATTTTGTTGAATTTGTTAACAAAAACTATTGTTAGGACTAAGTATTGCAACTATTGGAAACAGAGGCTGTTGTTGAAAATTGAAGTGAGGACTCCATGTTATCTAATAGTACACTCTAATAATAGTTCCTTTTTAGTCCCTAGAAGTCTCAATATTTACTTCTATCCAGTCTTATAGATGACATGATAAATTCTTGAAACTGTGTTTTTAAACACAAGTGAGCTTTTTTCCCATACCTCTTATCCTCTGTGGAGTAATTTGCCTTACAGGATTCCTATTAGTGTGACTCCTTGTATCTTCAATACTCACTGTTTCTACAAAGTTTCAAACAATTGGTCCTGTCAATATTATTTCAGGGTTTGTTGGTTTCAGGAAACAGAGTCATCACTGCAGGAGCATTATTGGTATGTTCATTAGGAGAAATAAACATGCTTTATAAATCTATTTAAATTGCTCTATGATAAGCCTGTCAGTACAGTCCATATAAAATAGCATCAGAGCACAAAAATAATAATAGGAAAATAGCAGTAGGACCTTTCTCCTTTCTAACAATAGTGTTGCTGCAACCATTAGAAAGGCAGGGACACAGGACATACTGCTCATACTTGTAGCTTTGCAGCTGTCAGCAGAGGAGCACAAGAGTTCCTGGCAGAGCTGGGCAACAGGAGGACTGGAAGCACTGGGCTTCAGCTTACAGTAGTCCTGCCTACA
The DNA here is from genome assembly GCF_000691845.1 of Merops nubicus. Taxonomy (NCBI): domain Eukaryota; kingdom Metazoa; phylum Chordata; class Aves; order Coraciiformes; family Meropidae; genus Merops; species Merops nubicus. The sequence goes on along the minus strand of NW_008610371.1, from coordinate 28,224 downwards.
ACCACCATGAAAAAGAACTAGCCATTAGTCTGTCTTTATAAGCTAGCAGGACAGGGCCAGTAGTCACTGGTGAAAGGAGATGTGAAAAGGCAGGAAAGCCAGCACAAGCTGATGAAGGGTTTCCAAAGGACCCAGCTGAGAAGTAAAATGACCAGCTCTTGACATTTCTAACTAGAGAGAGATTTGGAGCAGGTAATGAGAATATATTTTTAATATTGTCAAAATATATCAGAATAGGAAGGATATTTTGGGAAAACAGCAATCTTCATACTTCTTTGTCCCCTTTAGAATGCTTGACACACCTGGGAAAGATGATGCTGGTGAGCTGGGAAAGGGGCAGAGAACTGCAATATGCAGCATTATGCACTAGGCAGCCCACGAGCTGGTCACTTGCATGGTGGGAACGTGGAGAGGTTTTAGTCACATCTAATAACAACTCAGCTGCCAAAGGCAAGCGAGGGGATGAGAATGTGATTCTTCACCTGGTGGTGCTGGGAAGCTAACTATTGAATTCCATGCTAATAGAGCCAAAACCAGCAGACCTGGTTTTAAAATGTACTTCTAAGGCATATAGTTTTGTGTTTCTTTGTTTGTTTGTTTTTTGTTTTTTTTAATAGCACAACTAGGAAAGTTGATCCTTTATGGGATACTTTGCTAAAATGAAAAGAGAATCAGTGTTTTTCTTCCAAATAAATGCATATTTGAATTTTGTCTAACAAGATCCTTGCAAAAATAATTACAAAAATAGATATTAGCTGAGCACAAACAAAACCTCCCCTTGTTTACCTGAATTAGAAAAAGGATGATTAATGATAATGAATGTGTTGGATTACTCATTTGTCAAAGAATATCAATAACATTTAATACCACAGGAATGTCACAAAGCTGCTCCCAGTGCTGTGCAAGTTTTATGAACATTCTAATGGAAAACTGTCTATCAAAGAGGTCACCCTACACACGTAGAGATCTGCCTTCTGATGTCCAGTGTCTCCTCACTTGGTGCTGAGGAATGACCCCTGCTAATGGGGGAGTGAGGGGTGGAATAAGTCTAGAAAATAACAATGTTATTTTTTTAGTTCTTTAGTTTGGTTATTTTGCAATTCAGATAATTTCACAGGAGCAAGTATAGCTACAATTAGGCAAAATGTTAATCCCTGGAAGGGGGGTAGAGAGGGTGAATGAGCTCATCAGTGGTGCCACTATGCAGTGAAGGGGGCTGGAGGTCTGTGCTCACAGGGCAGTTGTCTCTGCCAGCCCTGCTGCTGCCTGAGGAGGGTACAACACAGCCCAAGGAGGAGAGGCCAGAGCATTGCTTGTGGCAATGCTCACTCCCCTTAGCTGTTCTGTAATTATTTCACAAATTTTGTGGTTTTGTGTAATGCAATGCAAATTCCTGGAGGCAGCGGTCCCTGCCATGAAGGACCAATTAGCAGTCCTCCAGGAGAACTCACGCAGTTGTATCCAGTTGTCACGGAGTCAGATCTAGGAGTGGTTTATATTATGAGCAGGGGATGCTTTTTCCATCAAGAGTCAAGGTATCAGGAAACAGTGATGCAACAGAGCCAACCAAATACTTAGGATTCATACACTTAAATAAATTCTGACAAGTAATCACCTGGAATATCTTTTTAGAGTTACAATAACATTGATATTCTGTAGATTCAAGGAGGACAGATTTCCCTAGTTTGTAGGGAGGAGTGGGATATAGACTTGTACCATCTTACAGATTTTTTTCACTGATTCCCCCTCTGATCCTGAGTGAGTTAATTTAACCTTCCCTTGACTCAGTTTTCCCACCTACAAATTATGGATATTGTTATTTAAGTACCTCAGAGAGATATTTCAAGTATTAACTAGTGTCTGCAAAATACTTTGGGTTACTTGGATCAAAATGTGATTTATTATTCGGTAACATGTATTATTGTGTAGTAGGTGGACACATGCATGCTGCAAAGTGTGGTGGCAGCAAATACGTTCATTTGTACCTTGTTATTTGTTTATATAATATCCGTTTATGTTTTTTGGTTTCATCTCCAGCAAGTTTGATCAAAGGTGGTTTGATTTTTCGCAACCTTTACTTTATTACAAATTTTAATGTATTTTGATGTGAAAAAGGTTTTATCATATGAAGGGAAGGACAACTGGTACTCTGAGCTGGACCATTCTATATTTTTTTAGTGAGCTTTTCTTTGTGTATGAATACAAATTTATGCATATCATATTGGCTTAAGGGCATCCTACGATATGAGGTCTGGGTTCTAGGTTGTGATTTTAGGAGTGTACGCCAGTGAGCAGGCCATCCAGGGGTGTGGTGACAAGCTCCCAGAAAGCTGGAGTTCATGGCAAACTAAGACTGTGCAGGAAAGGCAAAGTGAAAACTTCTAATGGGATTTGCTTTAACTGATCCCTGTGAGTAAGATCCAGCAGACTGGAACAAGCTAGCGACTCTCTATATATTCTCAGAGAGATAATTTGCCAGTGCGATTGTCTCCCAGCTGACTTTTCAGGCTCTGAATGAATCAGCTTTGTTTACATTTTCTTAATGTGAGCAGATTTCTCTGCAAGTTGTTGCAACTACAGGTGTTATTCCACACGCTGGGAATGACTGACCAATCAAGAAAGCCTTTCTGAGGTTCACTGCAGTACAAACCCACACTTCTAAAGGTATCTGGAAAGCTTGATCTAGTCAAGCAAATGTATGTTGTTGTCAACAACATCATTCAGGTTCATCTTATGCACTTAGGCCTTGATTCTTTTCCTATCTACTCTGTCCAGTGGCAGATTTATTCCCTGTGATGCTCCTGAACACACTCCTTCATTAACTGTGCAGCCAGTGAGGGAAAGTCAGATTATCTTATTATTTTTTAGCTGTTAAAAACTAAAAAAGCTGTCAGAAATGTGCAGATTAGAAGGGCAGAGTAGGATATCCAATGGTGGAGAATGTACAGCACAAGCCCTTCTGGAGGAAGCAAATAAGGAATTAAGAGGGAAATCTGTGGCAGAAAAGCCTAGGGTTGAGGGAAGCTGCACAAAACCAAGTGGTAGGGGAACGATCACTTCTGCCATGCATGATACCACGGGTGGATTTTCCTTCAGTCATGCTGAGACATCAAACATCAAGTTAAGAAAGGAAGAATAATGTTAAACTGCAAGGGTGCAAATATAGATGTTTTATAGGATGTGAAAATACAGCAGGGCACAGAAAAGCTCTGGAAGGGCCACATAGACTTGAGTTGGTGTTTGCTGGAGCTGCAATGCTTTTATATAGAGTATGTAAAGTTTGTAGCAGTATAATTATAGAAACTAGAACTCAAAGTAATTACTTTTGTTGCTAGGAATTAGATCAGCTGCAAGATTTTGACAGAATTTCTACTGAATGGATGGCCAGTATTTAAAAAAAAATTAAAAAAATTAAAAAATAAAAAAAAGAAGGAATAAAATTGCTGGATGGTGTTAATCACTAGACGGATTTGAGCTTAAGCACAGTTTCTTACAGACGAATGCCAATAACTATGTATGTATTGAAAAACCTACGTTTGTGTATGTGAGATGTACGCCTATGTGCCCCACAATACATTTATAAATATCTGTCTCAGTTTTGTAAAGCATACAAAATGAAGTGATTAACAGTGGGTTGAAACAAAGCTGACACTGGTAAATTAGAATAGTAATTCACTGTGTTTTAAGACTTGAAGTGAATTCTTGCACAAAGAGCTATTTCATTATATGGAAAAAAGGAAGAATTGCTCAGGACAGCAGTGAGGTCTGTAATGACCTGTCTTCTCTTTTTTCCCTGTCTCCAAGTTTTCACTTTTCCATGTGACCCTAAAGAGTGGACACAAAAGACATGTATTTGCTTGAAGGGTGAGAAATAAAATATATGTCTTGACTTTAAGTGGCTCCACAGAACACTGGCTCTTGAGTCTGATTTTCTTGCCTGTCTACATACGGCCTTCTCTCAGTTCCTCTGCTATTGTGTTCAGTGTCACTTTTGCTGAAAAGAAGAGGCTGAAATGTCACTTTAGCCGAATATCTTGAGATTTTAGAGGCAGGTCTTAACCTGAAAAAAGATTGATTCTCACAGGAAAATCCTGCTCTTGGACAAGGATATGTAAATCACAGCTGGCTTACAATATTAGTAACAAAACAGATTTTTTTTTTTTTTTTTTTTTAAATTTTTTTTTGGCAAAGTTGGGTAAGGGAGAGGCGAGGCTCTGACAAGCTGAGGAATCCAGCTCACCTGGATGTCTACAGGAGAAACTCTTGCTGGTACTGATACTATGGTAAAGCTGTCACATGCTTGCTGCTCATCAGCACCTTCCCAAGGTGTTCATGTCTCTCAGTCCCCACCAGTATTATATAACAATTCTTATTCTTCTTACTTTATTATAACCCCTTATTTTAAGCTTCTAATTATTTTCATTTCTATTGGACAAATTTTCCTGTGGGCAGCAAGGAAGCCATTCTGCACATATTGTAATAGGGCTAATGATGAACTGTGGTCACTGAAGACAACCACTGATCCCACCAGGACCCACACCTAGAAATAAAACTCCCTCTAGTGTGGCTGCCTCCATTCCCTGCTGTTTCAGTGAGCCCAGAGCAAGGCTGTCCTTGCAAGAGAAGGTACCTGCTGTTCTGCATTTAGGAAATTTGGTGCAAAGCTCTTGGGCCGTTCTTAGAAATACTAAGGTGATATAGAAATCTAGCATTCCACAGAAGAATCAGAGAGATACAGAGCTCTTTTAGAGGGTCTGTGGATACAAGGCATCAAGCAAAGTGAGGGCACAGGAAAGCAAGTAGAAATGTAAGGTCACTTAGATTCCGTGATCACCTGGGTCCCGGGGACCAGCTCTGACTGCAAACAGCAGTACTTAGTGTCCACACAGCTGCTATCATGCTCAAAATAGGAACCAGTGGTGGAGGAGACTGGATATCTATGCCCTCTCCAGTAAGGGGATCACCTGCATTACCCTGTGGCCAGGACATGGCTGGCTCACCATGGACTATACCAGATAAACACATCAAAGGACAGAGTGAACAGTGCCTATACCTCCTGTTGGTTCACTCTTCAGTTTATATTACAGCTTCTTTTCTACACCTTGCCCACTTAAAGCAGTCATTATTCTTTTTTTTTTATCTTCTAACAACACAGAACATTTCACTTTCTGTATTTTATACAGTACTGTCAGTACCCTCTAATATTTTTTATTTCAACAGCTTTTTCTGAACGTTTTAATTTCCAGGACTAGAAATCTTATTCAGCTAGTAATTCACCCTTCTTTAAAAGTCTCTACCTGTATATTCACTGCTGTGATCCAATGTGTCTCGTACTTGCATCTCTTCCTAGATCTTCCTTCAGATCTTAGTTTTTTTTCCCCCAATAACCATTTGCTTTAACAGAAAGTATTAATATGATGAATAATATTTTGAATATTCTTTTCCTTTCAGGTTTTTTGAAGTTTATTTCCTTCAAAAGATGCTGGATAGATTGCCGTGGAATAATTCTTAGGCAATATGTGAGAGCATGCTAACATCATCTAATACCTGCCAAACTGGACATCTTTGCTGTGGCTTATGCTAGAAATCCATGTCTAAAGGCAGGTGTCCTCTGAGATGATGATAATTTCCAGTAAGCACATTTAGAGGAAAGTAGTTTTCCTCTTCTGTCAAGGCTAGCCTGAAGAACTGAAAACATGGTCTCCATTATTTTTTACCTCACTGCTGGTTGCAGTTTCTTTCACTTACCCTTCTGTACACATGCATACACACAAATGATATAAGAATATACATACATGCAGAAAGAAATAACCGTATTAAAAGCTGTAATGACACTGGGTTGTAGTGGTCACCTATTACTCTATTCTGACAGTTTCAACTGTCTAGTGAACTTGAATTATTGTATTGATTGATCACTACTGCTTTAAGCCATATGCTATATTCAGCGTCTATATTTTATATTTATAGTTTCCTGTATTGAATACTTATCTTTTAATCTTATTTTCACAATGGAAATGTTTTTAATGTGAAAAGTAGTTACCAAAATAAGGTAATGATTGCTCCCTGTACCGCTCTTGATATCTGTTTGGTTTTTTTTAATTGGTTGACCACAACTAGGACCATTTCACCTGTATGTAATGATTTGAGCCATGAAGGTGAATCATATTAAGGTCAGATACTAACGGCAGTTTCCCATTCTACAGTTTCTGCTTTAGATGTTAAATCAGTCTCAGCTAAGGCTGGTGGTCTTTGCCTAAAGTCCCTGAGATGTGGTGTTACTGATGATAAAGCTGTTGGACCATATCCCCTGCAAGTGACATCTTGCTAGGACATTCTCCACTTCCCTTGGCTGCTTATTCTTACCCCATCAGGACAGCTCATTGTTCCCTTAGCCACTCTGAAGGAATGATTTGAGGGGCTGCGCTGCAAACCAGGTCACCGAAATGATCCAGGCAGAAAGGTTGAGTGATTTGGTGGTATTACTGGATCCTTCTGCCAGTATTTGGCCATAATCTGCAGAAATAAAAAGGGCAGCACCTGAAGAGACCCAGCAGCTGGGGGTTAGTAGTGGCAAGCTCTTCCTACCAGAAAAAATGGCTTTCCTATTGAAGGAAACATATCATTAGGTACAGACTGAATAAAAATAAAGTAGGAAGGTCAGGATCTTTGCTATTATTAAATGATCATGGTAATTGCTTTATCTGGGCCTTGAGCTCAGTTTGGGGCTTTGCCTAACTTTCTGCCTCTTGTTTTGCACAGGATTAACTAGCATCTACTCAATATTTACCATTTCCTTCCCTCTCCTAGTTACAATTCTTGTATATACAGTAGTATTTACTCAGATGACTTAGTTTTCTTGCCCTTTTGATTGGAGGAGTGACAGTAGGAGAGGAGGAGATAACAGTAGATTTGATCTTAAACTGAACTCTGCAGTATAGCGGATGTTTCTATGCTTGGTTGATAGCGTAGCCTGAAGTGCAGGACAACTCACTCTTTGCCCCTGAAATGTTATTAGCCTTCTTTACTTGTCCTTCCAAAATAAAACATAAAATAAACAAAGCTTCCTGTATCAGTAAACTTCCTGCTGTTTGAACTGGCAGCCAGCCAACTAATTTGGACTGTTCTCCCCACTAGTATAAAACACCCATGCAAGGAAGGAAAAAAAAAAAAGTTGAGGTTGCCCCTATGACTGCATGTAAAAGAATGCCTCACCATTTTTCTGATTTAACAATATAACAAGAAATCTTTGTTTAAAAGCAAGCTTGCTCACACTTTTTTACAATCCTTTTATTTTCTTTTTTTTTGAGCATTTATCACTTAAAACCATGCAATCATCCATCTGAATGAGTAAAGAAACAAAATCCCATAGGCACCTCATTCTTTATTTGAAGTTTTAGCTGGGTTTCAAGAAAACAGGGAAAAAATATCTGTACATAGATGCAGTACTTTTCTGGGAATTTAGTCTCCCTTATGGACACCAGTGGCATGTGTATTTGGATTCTCTGGTGAGTGTTGAGGTTCCACGGTCAAATTAACTAATTGCATATGTAATGGTCTGAGCTGCACTTTTGGCATGTTTTCTGCTGAGTCATTTATGGGTATTTATGATTCGGTTATGGAAAAAGAACAGGTTCTGCCTAGGTTCTGCCCCACATTTCCTAGGAATTCAAATAGACAGGCCCTGCTGATTTTACAAAGGACATTTTCTGAATGCTGTTTTTTTATGTAGGGGTTGTTGACAACCATTAGCAATTAAAAAGCATTTGATGTCAGCAATGAAAACATCTATTTGGGAGATTTGGCTAGTCTCAGGTACCTTGAGACTTGAACCCAGGTTACTATCTGTACATTTCAGTCTGTGTTTCTGAATTTACACAGGTGAAATGTTGACCTAGAAGAATATGGAACAAACCACTACAGCTTTAAGCTGCAGAGGTTTATCAAAAAAAAAAAAAAAAAAAAAAAAAGAAAAGCAGAAACAAAGGCAAGCAGATGGCTAAAGATGAAGGTCACATCAGATTGAGAAGTTTGTCAAAATGTGATGACATAGGTAATCTGTAAACTGTTATTGCACCTAGCTGGAGGTGCTGAAAAACATTTTGAAATTACAAAAAACATTGGAGTCACCAGCACACAGGCAGGAATGATAGCCTGGAGTGGTTCTGCTCTACGGATGAATGCCAGATGTGGAAAGCGACATATCTGGAATTAATGATATTAAACATGCTTTTCTTTTATGCTCAATAATAACTCTATTATGATTGATACAAACCGCAGACACTTTATCTAGTACAAATGGAATCGTCTGTCATTGACTATATTAAATCATCAATTTCTGCATGATGAGGATCGTTTAGGGTAACTAATCATCTGTCTCGTTCTGAAGTCTTTAAGGCTGATCAGATAACGTTTTGAATACTGCCTGAGCAACCATGACAATCTAACCCTTCCATGTAAGGATTGAGAGGGGCCCATTATGCCGTCAAAGCCTGTGGAAATATCACAGCTCTTTCTCTACATAATACCCTGCTGTAAATAAATCACTCTCCACCGCAAACTTTATTGATCACAAGCACTTCCATGCTTGTGTCTAGTGAAGTCTCTACAGAATAAAATGCTGCTTTATATTTTGTCTTGTCAAAATATTAAACGGCTCTGTCAAGCGGAGTCAGGCTAGCAGTGATGGTGTAATTCTGCTGTAGCCCTTCTCATTCCCTCTTTCTATCTCAGCTGCCAAGCTTACAAAGCAGGATTTTTTTTTTATAAACTTTCCAATTATAGTCTCGTAAGATTATGAAGCCTTAAGATAAAGTGTGCTAATTTAGAGTGGTAGAGTAATGAACCACTAGGCAAGAGCCTGTTAGATAAAACATTTCTCACAAGGAAAAGATAACCTGGCTTATTTATATACACAACATTAATGGGCAAATGGAGATAGCCTGGAATATCTCTATTATTTTACCGGGCTAGATAGAAGAAATATTTGCACTTATTCAAGCTCAAAGTGTTCATTATTCACAAACAAAAGCTATCCCTTAATTATGAGACAAATGTACCAAAGGAGGAAACAGAAACTCCAGGTTAGCACAATGCTTTCCATTTTCATACCCTATCATTAGTTTGTAATTCTGTAAATACGATAATGTATCTGAAGTGATACAGAAGCACCATCAGGGTTTAAGGGGAGGGCACGGCTACTGCCTCCAACTTCAGCTCACGTTGTGTTTGTTATCAGATGGTCTCACTTTGACGCTGTTTAGCCACACACAGTGTTGCCCTTTTATAACACCCTGTGAATTTCCTGGGAGAAAACCTGGGGTCTTGCAGAGCTTTGCTGAGAACAGCCTGGGCAGATCGTAAGGAGGATTGGGGCTGTCCTTAGGAATAAGCTGGAGCACTTTCAGGGCTGCTCAACATTGTAATAGTATTCACCACCTCAGGACTACAGACTCTTAAGCTCTGTCGTGCATTCCCATATGCTTCCCACTCCAGGAAAGACAGAAGGAGAGCCAAGAGTGGTGGCATAAAGCTCTAATCTGTGCTGAAAGTAAGACTGAAACACAGAAACAGGGAACTCACAGTGACTTCCTGACTTCTGGGCATCTCAGGGAATCAGGGAAAATCCGGTCTTAAAATCACCATGTTTTATTCCCTTTCCTATTCAATTGTCATGCAGGCAGAGTTTCTGTTCAGGAAGCATAAATGTAGGCTTCACAGTCAACCTTCTTTCTTTGGGTCATTTTTTTTTCTTTTGCCTGTGACAAATCAAAATCCATATTAGGTGAGAGAACAGCAGAGAGACCATCCACAGAGGAAGATGGGCAATTGTGAAAAGAGGTCAAGAACAGAACTGGGAAGAATGAGCAGCAGCCAGGGGTCAGTGGAATGACAGAGGCCATGAGCTGGAAGTGGACCCACTCATCCCACACGTAAGCTCCTTTCACTGAGGCAGCAGGGAACAATCTCTGTGAAAAACACCTACCACAAGGATGTCCTGGTTCTTCCTGTGCCTTACAGACGTGACTGAAACAGACATACTCAGCCTCAAAATGAAAGCAAGTTAAGTGAAGTTACTGGTGTGACAGGCACTTGATACAGAGGGCTCATGAACATGAGAGTGCTGGTTGTCCTCATGGATGATAGACATATCATCAGGTTCCCCAGACTGCATATGCAATCACCCCAAACAGTTCCTTCATGTGATTATGATCAAAGAGACTTGTTTTGTAGGTTCTTTCAGCCAATAAGTATTCTAAAAACCTATTGTGGCTTTCCACAATATCTGAGGAAAGATACTCTGCAGGATTATTTCAGATGTCCTGAAATGGTCTTATCCTTATCCCTTGCCCTAGCTCTTCCTGCTCTACAAATTGGTCCCCTTCAAAAGGAACAAAAGTTCTGCTACAAGACTTCAAGGACTTCATCTTCTCCTTCTGTTAACAATTATTGTTGTCCAGTTGGGGGAAACGTCATGATCCTTCTGCAGCAGTAATGAAAATAGTTAATGAAGGAATATAGGCTGTGAAGAAATAGGTTTTGAAAAAAAATAAAAAGAAAAAAAGTTAAATCTTTTTGAATAACATAATATTTGCAAAATTATTTTTTTTAATGGAGTGGTTGCAGACACAAAAAGCTGTGAAATTCAGTGGCTTCTTCACTGGTAATCACGATCACGCTGCACTAAAGCAAAAGTGAAGGGCATCAGTAGTTAAACACTGTATCTGCTCCCAGTGCTTTGATCAGCTAAATAAATAGTATTTTTCGCTCTTTATGGGTTCTACTGTTGGAAGCCAAGGGCTTCTGCCACTTAGCTCGCCACCTAAGATGTCTGTATAGTTTACTTAAAGTCTGTTTAATTTTGCTTTTTTTTTTTTTCAATATTGCAGGGTTTTGTTGCCTTCATGTAATGGTTCATTAATGAGCTTATGGAATGAAGATCCCAGGCAGTGTAACACCCAAAGCACGCTGAGATTGGTCTCTTGTTGTTGTCTGCCTTGCTGTAACCAGCTCTCCCACGCCTGTGACTGAAGATGAACCAAAATGTCTTCCAAAAAACCCACCTCTTCCTCACTGAGCCTGCAAGAATTCAGGAAGTATTCAGATTTCAATTAGAAAATCAAACCTTAGATTGTTCTTTCCCAAACTTTCTATGTTCACATTTTATTTACATTCTTAAGAAATTATGATCCCGTGGAATATCATTGCTTCCTTGGTCTGATGTCTTTATGCAGTTTTGACTGGGTACAGTCAACCAACAAAACCTTATTTTGAGCTTGATTTGAAAAGGGACAGAATTGAAAAATGAGAATGTTTTCTTAATGGCTTAAGAATTTAAGAATGGAAAAAGAATAAACACATCCATAATTAACATATTTATCTGTTTGTAGATGTTCTATCATAGTTCTAGGTCGTAGTTACAAATGTATAGCAAAGGACCTAGTAAGAAAGTAAAAGCAGTGTTCTGATTATTAAAATGATCATTCTTATAATATACAAATCAGTAATAAGCCATAGAGTTTGCATGAAATACAAATAGAACCTTTTCTTTATGGAAATGGAGTCAGTGTAATTAAGACCATGACTGTCTTCAAGTTTGAACTAAGATGCAATGCTCTGAAAAATTGAATGAGAGAAAAAAAATGCCACCACCAAACAAATAAACAAAAAAACAACCAACCAAAACAAACAAACAAACAAAAAATAATAATGAAAACCCAAACAAACAAACAAAGAAAAAGCTATCACTGAAACCAGGTAACTGTTAGTGTGACAAGACAGCTCTTAGTAACACCACAGATTTCTCTGGTCTCAAAGGACTGCTTTTCACAGCTAAACCACTTCAGGATCAAACTCCTTGCATAAGGTGAACAGCTCCTTTACTTAAAACATACTTCCATGAAGTAGTTTACTATCCTATAACTTTCATTGCTTTTGTGTGCGTGGTTAGTAGCAGAAGGGACGGAGCTAGGGATTTAACAGATTCCCCAAGAGTAGTGTGGTTTGCTCAAAAGCTCCAGACCTTGAAAATCTTTGCATACTAACATCTGAAACAGGTGGTTCTGGGCTCATTTTGTGAGTGTAAGTTGCTCTGTGTCGACCTTATGCTCCTGAGCCTTCTCAGATGTGTAGCCAGGAGGGATCTGTCTGCCTGTGTGTGATTTTTATATATCTTTCAGTTAAATCACAGGTCCTAATGTAAAATGCACTCAGGGACAGCATGGGGAACTGTGACACTGTCTGTGAGACTTTTCCACCATAAACACTGCTCTGTGTAGTTTTTCCATCTGTGATTGCTAAAATGTGGATGAAGTCTTCATTTTAATATTTAATGACAGTCTTCATTTAATCAGCAATCTGAGCATAATTTATTGGAAAACTCATAGACTACTGTGAATGGAACTTTTCTGTGCCTATTGCTAAAGACTACAGTAGGTACCTAAGAAAAGAAAATGAAATTCCCATCAACAGAGTGCAGTAAACTGTAGATGTAAAAAGAGGGGAGGAAAATGCAAATAGCAATAATGGGTAAAAGCAAGGTTATTGCTTCACATATAATGACTGGTGGTGTTAAGGACCTCAGTCATCTCCTCCGGCCAATCATTAACTATTCAGAAATGTCCTCCGTTTGCTCTTATTGCTTAACAAGACGTTGCTAATACATGTTTAACAGTATTCATTATTTTTTTAACTTCCTCATAACAGCACAGGTGTGATAACAAGAGCAAATGAAAACTGCACCCACCAAACTTTACTCAGAGCAGAGTGACACAGTGGAGCTCCACTTTCTCCAGAGCAGCTGTAATGCTCATCTGCCTGTGCATCAGCCAGCAACATTTTACCATGCTCATACTTGGCCAAGCATGTGTTTTGTCAGATATGCTCACTTTAGTGTAGGTGAGTAGGCAGAAGCAGCAGAAACCTGTTTCTCAAAATGTGAGTGGCATGGATTTAAAGGGATGCTGACGACGCAAAGTCACTTTTTTTTTTTTTTGTATGTGATAATAGTAGATAATAATGTTGCAAGCAAATGCCCATAAATGTTCTTGGGGCTTTGGGGCTTGTGGTTTTGTTTTGTTGTTTTTTTTTTTTTTTTTCCCAACTGTCCTTTCAGTTGGCCTGTGTCATGTCTTTGGAAACAGTGTGAGGTTAGAAAAACAACTAGAACTACTGGTTTGTTGTAAAAATGCACTATAAAAACACAGGCTGTGATGGGTTTAAAAGTTAAGATTCTTCAGACTTATATTAACCCATTTTCATCTGGATAAACAGAAATGCTCAAATCAGACTAACGTGTAATGTGTATGTGGCCACAAGCCTACAGACCTGCCCTAATGGTATGTTTATTTCTCACATTGACTTAGAAGACCCACAGGCACAATTTGGCCTGTCATCTGAGGAAGTGAAAGTAGACAATTTATTGCAGTTAGACCCTCGAAAACAGATTCACAATTATCAAATAACAGAATCTGTTAGTTCTGCTGCCTTTAGTAAAACAACAGTTCTCCATGGAAATAGGATTAGAGGAAAAATCATATTAGATTAGGGTTCATCTGGCTCAATTTCCTGTCTCTGACAATAACAAATACCTTAGAGGAGAGTGGCACAAATAGAGATTACGTGTACATATTTTTTTTCCTCTAAATGTATCTAGCTAAACAATCTAGCTAAAAAATCATCCATCTTTCTCTTATTCCTTGCTGTTTCTTTTTGCTTTCCTCTTGCACATCTTTGGCCCTCTGTTTCTTCAAGTTTGATGCTTTCTGAATTTTGGGGTTAATTGGGGAAGTTGATGAATGTTTGAACTGTTGTCTGAATCATATGGAACTGGTAAATGGTGGCTGGAGTGTAAACATCTGGCACAGTGAATTTCTCAAGGCTTGAGATTTGTCTACTCACTTGGTGTGCTGTTTGGCTACAATACCCAACACACACACACAAAATAGTTATTTTAGATCTGTAGACTAGTAACTCAAAAATCTCACAAAAAACATCCTCTACAATAAAGAATCAATAATCTTACAAAAACTAAATACAAGACTAGTAAATAATACACTCTATATACAGGATAAATGCCATCCATCTTGTATACTGAAGACCGTGAACACAATTCCTGAACATAGCAGCTAGTGCTACCTGACAAGCCATACCTCAAAAACTTCCCTCAAAGTCCCTTTTATTTCTGGGCCCTGAGCTTTGGTTGTGACTCATGGTCATAAACTCATCAATATGAAGTGCCAGCTAGGAGGGCAGTAACCACCTATGTGTATGCTGATTGCACTGGAAAGATCTGCTTGCCTCATCTTTGGACTGCAGGTTATGCTGGGAAGCAAAAACTCCCATTGCTTGTTGATCATAGGCCACCAGAACTGCAGGCATACCTCCTTTCCTCCAAGGAACAAAAGGTACCCTTTCTATTTTTTTCCATAATGTTTTTTCTTTTCTTAAGTGGAAAACCAAGTGAAACAGACTGCGGATGGACCTCTATTTTTTTAACTACAGAAAAACGAGTCTTATTTTTGGGGACATTTTGAGACCTTTTCTTTTGGGGGGGAGGGAGGAGGAGGAAGAATGGTGTAGAATCATTTTTCTTGTGAGCTCATATAACATACATTTGACACAAATCATATGGAAGAACTGCCCCCTGCACTTGCATCACAACTTCAGTGACCAGTGGTGTAGTACAGAACAAGGAGACCATGATGCACACACTGGCAGCTACAGTACGACTTACTTGCCCAAGCAGCATTCTGATTAATTGTATGCAGCAGGACATCTTATATGCTGCCAAGAGATGTTGTTTGAATAGCTATAAAATAGTAACTTGAAGATTTAGTGACAAACAGTGTTACCTTCTGGGCTCAGACTGAGAGAAAGGGCAGCTCCTTACGGATTTTTTTTTGTTCTCCCTAAATAAAATCTCTAGAACCCACATGGTAATGTTTTGTCTTACTAGTGCATGTGTTTCTTTCTTGGTAAATAATATTTTAATGCCATGTGTAGCTAATGTTTTAAAGATAAGTCATTAAAGAAACAAATTTTAATTCTAGCTTTCAACAGACTTCTTAGGATTATAATGAATTAAAACATAATAAAAAATAACCTGATTAAGGTTATTAAGAGGTTATACCACCTTTAATCCATACCTCTCATGAAAAAGGCTCATGAAAGGAGGAGTGGCTGTCATCTGAGAAGTCTTCAGTTTGATTAAAAGCACGAAAAAGAGGCAAAACCACTTTCCCACCTGGAAGGATAAGACAAAGGTTTACTGTCATTGAATGTGCTGAAAAGTCCTTGTCTTCTGTGCAGCTTATGCTTGAGGATGTCCAATTAATTTTTTCATGTTCAGCTATGAATGAAATAGGGAGAAATTACTATGATTTCTTCAGTTGTCCGAATATTAGCAAATGTTTGTTATGAAGAAATGAGAAGTTTTATGTTGAGAAGCAGGAAGCTACTTATTGTCTGCTCGATTTCTCTAGGATCATTGTGTATTTTCGCTAATAGAAAATTAGTGACAATCCACTAAACCAGCCATTCTGCCATGCATGTAGATAGCTAGCATCCCTTAGCAAGCCTCATAATATCACATCTATTTGTTAGAGCTTGCCAAATAAACAAACAGTTACATTAGTCCTGCAGCCACAGGACACAACTGTGCAGAAATGCTCATGGAGACCACAGCTCCATGAACCTGAAACTTTGACTGCTGACAACAAGTTGCTTGAAGCAGAAGAGATATTAAGAAGCCACCTTCCCTGTAGCATCCCTGCTCCTGCTGCTATCCTCCGGCTCAGCACCTCCACCTGCCTGGCTGTACCATGGGCTGGGCATGCAGCAGGCTCTGTCCACCGAGTGCAGTATGCTGCTGAGTTTCTCATCCAATACCCTGTGCTGCAGGGACTCCTTCCTCCAAGTACTGCACTTTGCAGACAGCCCTGACTGTGAGTTTGACAGGCTTACACTTGCCTATGTTTATAATGAAAATGCCATTGGCAGAACATCTGTGGGCTGGGGTAAGTTGATTTTTTTCAGCCAAAGACTTCAGATTTTGTAGGAAAGCTGCCTTAGATTATGCCATGATGCAGCTGTTGCCAATATCTAGCTTCAGGAGAGGTTCCTGAAATGTTTTCAGCATCTGACTCTTCTCTCTCTGTTTACAAATATCCTTGATGAAATGCATGGACAAGACATTATTGGACGCCCCTCCTGCTGCCCCGCCAAACCTCTCCTTTTCTGTTTACATGGCCTTATCTATTTTTGTATTTCCTACTGCAGACCACTAATTGTGTGAGTTGTACCTTGTTAAATACAGTTATTATGCATTGCCTTGGTGGAGTGAGTGCAAGAGTAAGTTGAATGATTTTTTAAAATTTAATTTTGAAACTATTTTCTTTTATGAATAATCACTGTTGTAATATCTCACCTTCACCATTGCTTTATAGTTGTGACTGTCAAAGTTTGCTAAAGCTGAAATGCAAGCATAGTATTTATAACTTTTCCTAAAGACTTGGTGCATTTATCTCAGCATTCTAGCTATTTGACTAGAATATCAGGACATGTTCCAAAATGTTTTTAATGATGATTTTAAAATATTTTTCCAAAAGGGCTACCTTTAAACCACATTAATATAAGATATGGAGGCAGGAAACAGAAGTTGCTGTAGTAGAAGAGATGACTAGTGTACGTGACTTAAAAGCGCTATCTTATACCTAATGCACTGTAGGTAAATCGTTCATAATTTGCCCTATCCAGTTGTGCAACATCTTATCTGAAGGAGAAAAATTACTTTCTGGCTCCCACAGAGTGTTATTTTATGCCCTAGTGCATGAGAATGCTCCGTTTCTATTGACTTAAAGAACTATTTTTTTTCTTCCAATCTTCTACTTAAGTCAACTGAAATTAAGTCTTTTCTAGTGTACCCAGCAGTTGGAGGGTGCGCATTTACCTGGCCTTGGATATGGCACAGTCAGTGCATTCTGTGTAACTGCAGTGTTTTACCCTGTTTATGAAAATGTTTAATGCTTTTATCTACCGAGGGTGGCATCCAGGAATGCTACATTTATGCTTTAAGCATAGAAACCAAAATGACCCAGAAAAGGTAAAGATGAACGCATGTTTTATTATAAGCATGACAGTAGCAAGTTGCCAAACTTTGTCTTTATCCCTCAATAGTGGCGTGCTAATATAACTCTAGGAAAGGCTGTGTCAGGGGTAGGGAGCCACAATGATCCAGCTGTGCTCCTGTAACTCACCTACTTACAGCTGAGATGTCTAATCTCCTCTAGGCTATTCTGCATTTTAGGAAAAACAGGGAAGATCATTGCTGTTTAGGCACTACGTCTGATTGCTATGGACTGATCACATAACATGTTTACTTTTATTCAAGTTATTCACATGAATTACTAACTTCAGCCATGAAATTGTGCAGGCGATTGCAGAGCTCTGTTATCTTACATAATAAATTAGGTTTATTAAACCAAGCCTTAAAATAACTGTCTCCTTTGAAGCTCGGTCTTAGATTTCAGCTCATATTTTTCTTTACAAATTAACCCCAAACCACTTTGGCACAAGCAATGATGAGAACAACGTACATTTCCCTTGCTTTGGGCTAAACCTGTCCAACTGTGCCTGTGAGGGATATATATAGAGAGGTAAGGTAGAAATGTCCCATGCCCACAGCTCCTGGAAGTGCCCAGTGCCTGTGTGCACTGGGAACTTTTGGCTGGCACTGAGAGAGGGGGCACGTGCTCTTGTGGAGTGTCCCCAGGTTGTTAGTCCCTTCATCTCCTGTCTGTGGGGTGCAGGGCATAGATGCAGAGGGCTCCTTGATCCTCAACGTCTTTGAAGTGATGCAGATCTTGGATGTAACCGAGCTGTCCTTTTTCTTCCAGCTGACGGTTCTGCTCTGAACATATCAGTCCAGAGAAATCTGTAGAAGAAAACGAAGGTGAGGACTTGTGCACATCTGAAGTTGCTGTCTCTAGGTGGCCTTCAGGTTCACAGAGCCAGACCTACACATTCACGGTAGGTGCTGGATTAGAGAGTTTTGTTTTACAAAAGATACAAACACAAAGCCTTTTAGCTAGTCAGATACAGAGTGACATTGAATAGCTCTCCACCTGCAGCCTAGTTAACATACTTAGTGTCATACCATTATGCCTCTTGTTAAGAATATTTAAAAATCTGATGGACTCATCACTTCTGCTTCCTCACACAGGGAAGAACTCAGAATGAAAGAAGGTTTTGTTTAGTACAATGCTAAAACTCCTTAATTCTATTATCAAAGGACCAGATCCTTCCCTGTGGTGAAAAGGTGGTTCATTTTGTTCATACTGCTTGTACATTACATCTTTGCTAAGACTACCAACAAGGTCATCTCTTTGGTTTTTGGTTAGAATTTTGTGTTAAGACCTGAATCAAGACCACTAGCTCATGTCACTTAGGCCAGCAAGGACAACGACCTTTGTAATTATTTTTTTTTTGTCTCAGGATACTGGAATGGGTAGGATATCTGAGACTTAGAGAGGTATTAAAGAAAAAAGAGCTTGAGATGCTGTTGAGAATATATAGCCATTGCCAATAAAATACAGATGCTGATTTTTACGGCTTTAGAAATATTCCTGGAAATGACAACTCAGTATGTCTCTTTCTAAACTAAAATTAGAACTGGAATATTAAGACCATGATTTTAGTGTTATATAATAGTGACAAGACAGCGTGACAGAAACCAACATAGTCACATAAAGACCATTTTTTTCTAATCTACCAGAATGTGTTACGCAAACCAAACAACATATGGTAACTGAATTTCTGAAAAGAAATCTTGGAAAATTCTGCCAGGAAATAGCCACAGGAGAAGAACTCAAGAAGTAACTGAAAGCTGTTTAAGAAGAACAATGAGAAGAAAAACATTATGAACCTAGAGAGATCTAATGTATGTTTATACATGTAGGTGGATTTCCTGGCTTCATAACAGGGTTAGAAATTAATTTATTTTTCCTAGTTAAGCAAAATGCATATGATTCTTGTAAGTAAAAAAGAAAGTAAAAAAAACCTCAAATGTTTCATAATATTCAAGATCAACAAAGCAGTAAGGAAACCAGTAAAATTTGGCAAATGTAGCTGATTGCTAAGGATAATGGTTCAGTGTTGACAAATGCAACATAAGAAGGAATAATTTGAGCAATCCAAATACATCACTGTTGCCACTCAAGAGAAGACCTGTGAACCAGGATGGTTCAATGAAACACTCTGCGTTGTGTGTAGCGGTGGTCAAAAAAGCAAATAAACTGCTGGGAAGCAAAAGGATGGGGAGAGAAATAATGGAAAAATCTTATCATGTCATTAATTAAATCAGTATTATGCCCTGACCTGGTGTACTATGTTCAGTTGTGGCTAATATGTCTTGAAAAGAATGTATCAAAACTAGATGAAGTCTAGTCATGGACAAAGGAAATAATTAGAAGCATGAAAACCACTTCCTTTCAGAACAGATTGTAAAGTTAAAAATTGTAATGAGAGAGAAGGTGGCATAGATGTGTCACTAGTTATAACAGCTACACTGTATACACTTGTTTATTTAGAAAGGTAACAAGTTAAGAGTAATTACAACGACGTTAGTAATTTTTGCAATTCCAAATTTTCCTCTGGAACTCATTGCAACTTGGTGACCAAGACTTCAGCTAAATGCAAACTTCACTTAGATATGTATTTAAATAAACGCATAATATTTGTTGCAGTCTGTGGGACTTACAAGATTTTTGAAGACTTACAGACCACTCCAAGTGTGAGCATTATCCAAACTGTAAATGAGAGAGTTAAGAAGAAACCTTTGCTATGGACAGATTAATTCATAAATGCTTACTACAGGGTTTCTGACGCCTGTCCCTGAAACTCATCTAGTACAGGCCACTGTCAGAGAGGATATCTGAGGAGATGGACCACTCTGATCCAGTGTGTCAATTCCTATGTTGAATCAATGATATAGAGATGAAAGGTTCGATATCCCATTATCAGTCTCTTGAACCATCCAATTCTTCCCCTCTTCCCCATTCAGCTATTGATTACATTAAATGCAGCAAGGTAAATGGGGACAGGAAAGAAATTCCTTATCTTAGCACAGCTCTTTGTCTATGTGTTTTAGTCTGCATGATAAGGAGATGTTAACCCCAAAGTACTGAGCAGTCTGTAAACTAGATATGTTCACAACAGCCCATCTACACAAAGATGTCACTATTTGATTATTATTTTTAACACCATTTAGCTTTTTGTTATTTTTAGACATATGAGTACGTGTTTGCTGCTCATTACATGCTGTAGTTCTGGGGCAAAACCAGGTACAAAGAGACTGTGAAGGACAAACCCCTACCATTCATCTGTACACATGTGCCATGCTGACTGCTGTATGTTGTGGAAAGATTCTCTATAGATTCACCAATCTGAAGAAATAATGAGCTTAAAGCGGTGGAACCTCTGAAAACAGTCAGCAGTTAGATAATGATGGATATGCTACAGAATCCAGAGATCTTGGTGATGGAGGATGAATGATGCATATAATGAAAAGAAGGCTAAAGCTGATCACCTTCCCTGTTAGTATAAACACGTAAAATGCAATTCACTGTGATGATGGTGGTGGTGCATTGCATAATAAATTATGTATCTGGATCATAAAGGCAATTTTTTATGATAGAAAAGTTTAATAGAAAATGTATGTAAATGAGTGTAACTTGCCAATTTATGCTTTTTGAATAGAGTGTTAGAGGATAAAATAATTTATTCCCTATCACATTTGCAAGCTGAGCTGAAAAATGTGGGTGAGTTCCACTTTCCAATTTTGTTCACATTTTCCGATATAGAGGGATAATAGGTTAGTTAAGAGTTGTGTTTTATTGCTGTAAAACTGCTCAACATTGTGCAAATTTTTTGGAAGTGCTATGAGTGAAAGCTGGTGGTGAGGAAAATGTGGAGGGAATTGTTGATTAACACTAGATCAGAAGCCACCTAGGTCCTGTTCTAAAATTTCCAGGGTCTTGTATGGGCTCAAAATTAAGCCTGGGGGCTGGAAGTGAAGATTGTCCCAGCAGAGAAGCTTTTATAAGCAGAGAGCTCCACTGGGGAAAAACACACCTAGAAAAAATAAACAAAATATTGGATAGTAATGTAAGACAGACAGAAGTGCACTTGTGTTCCCCACAGTATGGAAAGCCGCTATTTGAAAGATTCAGCCAGGCTATATGTGCCACATGATTATACTAGGGGACAAGACAGCAGACAAGAAATAATAATAATAATAATAATAATATGAAATGAAACCCAAAAATATCCATCATCTAGGGATACTTCCTACAGCAAACAGGGACAGCTTAGTCCTCAACATACAGAGGTACTTTGAAGCTGTTTCCTCTCCTGTGTAAGTTTAATTTTAGCTGTTTCCAAATGTAACGTTCTCCTAGGATTGTCTGCAGGGAGCCAGGCTCTCAAGGACCTGCTCTTCTTAAGATGCATATGGGGGTTTTGAGACATGTTCAGACTGGAATGACTTTCTTTACCTGGGTATAACTGCTAATAGAAAAAGGAGTAGGATATTCTGGTGATAGTGAAGGGGTTTTTGTTTGTTTGTTTGTTTGGTTTTATTATTATTATTTCCTATGTTGTAGGCCATATGTTCAGCAAATTTTTTTAAATTTTTTTTTTAAAGAATTTGAATGTAATATGCTTTATAATAAAAAAAAAAAATATAAGGCAAACCAACTGTCTATAAGGAAGCTCTGATAAAGAACTATTTTCTTACTCACCATGGACCATTATCCATACAGCTGTGCAAAAGATTCCAACAACAGCAAAAAATATATATTTTTCTGACCCTGGATTTTACTGTGGAAAGGTAAAATTCAATAAAATTTTCTAAAATAAATTCTAAGTAAAATTTACACACTATATTCAACCAAAATAGTGATAAAAAGTAGCAAACTGACATTTTGAAACATAGCAGCTTGAATCAATGTTTTGTTTTGACATTTTTGATACAAAATGTAGATATTTTTGTGTGACATTTCCAAAGCAAGTTGGGATTTTTTTGCTAACTGTCCTGTGGAAATGTTTAATGATTCAACAAGCAAATGTCAAATTGTTAGAATTCCCATGCAACATAAATTTCATTGGCTGATCAGCTCTTATTCATGCCCTTTGAAAAAGACTTGAGCCTATCAATATACTAGAAATCCATATTCCTACACAAGAAATTCCAGTTCAGATCTGAGTTCCAGAAGTCTCACATAATTAGCCTTTTTGGCAAATTCTGTCGAGAAACAGTGGACATCATATTTTGTCACTTGGAGGTTTTTTTGAGGTAATAATGAATTAAAGAGAAAAAGCATAAAATTCATATTTCAAGAGGCATCTAGGAAATTATTTCATTAGCTGAAATTGGAAGCAATTTTTTTTATTTAGTCAAACGTGACACTGCCCCCATCCAGATGCAAGGGAAAAAATTAACACAAAAGGATTTTACCTTTGTCTCTGCAGTGCATCATTAACTTCTGTCTAGTGAATAGACATCCCAGATACAGAAGCTGTGTAACGCTTTCTTTGGCTGATACCAGACTTGTCACTAAATACCAAAGCTGAAGCACTGTTTTTCTAGAACTGCACATATGCTGTATTAAAAAGGCTAAAAAGCACAGAAAATCACCACTTTTTTTTTTTTTTTTTTTTTTTTTTTTCTCTTTTCTTTTCAGAAAAGGTGGGTGGTCTATCTGAAAATATTACGAAAGCTTTTCCTGGGAGGATTTAGGTAGTAAAGCAACCTGTATCTCTAAGGAGGTGAACAGAGTACACCATACTTTTTAAGGCTAGTCTCTCTCAGGGCTTGGTGAGGATTCAAGAGTTTGTTTCTGGCAATGACAGGGGCCCATGGGAAATGGCTGAATACTCAGTCATTAGCAAAGGCTACGTCTAGAAGGAATTTGATGGTCTAAACAGAATCACTCTGTCAGATTTCTGGGTTTCACTAAGTTTCTTCTGCATAGTTACCTGAATTATCTTATTTTAAACATCTAAGGGTCAGGTATCGAGCGGATGGGGCTAGTCTGTTATTGGTGATGCCCCATGATAGGACAAGGGGCAATGAGCACAAACCAGAATACAGGAAGTTCCACCTAAATATAAACTTTACTTTGAGGGTAATGGAGCACTGGAACAGACTGCCCAGAGAGGTTGTGATGTCTCCTTCTCTGAAGATTTTCAAAACCCACCTGGAGAGATCCCTGTGCAGTCTAATCTAGGGGAACCTGCTTTAGCAGGGGGGTTAGACTAGAGGATCCCCAGAGATCCTTTCCATCCCCTATCATTCTGTGATTCTGTGTGAAATTCACATAAATTAATAGGAAAAAAAATCAGTCCCAAGGTGAATGTTCCTTTGGCAAACAAAAGTAAAAATAAGCCACTTTTTTCCCAGTTTCATTTGCTGGTATTCTTACTGGGGCTTGAATTCCTATTCTTATCCAGAATATGTTTATTAAACAAAAGGATAAGAACCAACATGACAAAAATATAAGATCTGCTAGAAATCCACTAGCAACATAAGAAGCAGTGCTCTGCTGAAATAGTTAATAACAGAAGGGATAAAATAGACCCTTTATTCTAGAGAGCATACATTTATGCAAAGAGGATGTTTAGCTGGGGTTGAAGAGATGAGGACTTGGGTAGTTATGAACTTGTAGAATAATCATGGGAAAAATGATGAAGTGTTCATAGTGGTATAGTAATGACATACGTAAAGTAAATGTGTTATGATTAGATCAAATTGCAAAGAGAAATGAGTAAATGTTGAGAACAATGCTGTGTTCTATGTGTAAACAACACATCTCTCTCCTTAGCTGGGATTGCTATAAGCAAGCAAGAGTTAAAAATACAAGAGCAATTTTTAGAGGCAACCTCATGACTGGCAATCAGTGCTAATAAGATTCTTTTCCTCTTGCAAGATTCACAGAAAGCCCTCAATCCATGCCGAGCACATTCAAAGGCAAGGGACTAAGCTCTCCCCTTACAGGTTCATTATCATTCGCAGGTTATCCCAAGCCAAGTGAATCAGGAAAGCAAATGAATTAGTGAGAATTAAGGAGCCTCTGTGGTCTGAACTCTCTCCAAATCTCAGCTAAGATGAAAGGTAGACTCTGATGTCTTGTGTCCCAGGGTTTTCAGAATTGGAGCCCCAGTGCTGAGCTGCTTCCTCCAGAGCCTTGCAGAAATGTGCAGGCAGTTAATGTTGCCTAACGTCTCCTGACCGTGGGTTCAGCCATGTGGGAAAAGTTTTACGAGGCTGCAAAAACCAAACCCCCTTTCACTCACAATTAATTACAGGAAAGTTGCTATAGCACCTGGCTGTCAATGAGTCTGGTGTAAGCACACTTTCTTCTCATCTTGCTCAATAATAATCAAAGATACTGGGGTAATGTCTTAGTGTGTAATGATATCAAATAAGGTGGTTAAAAAACACATCTATAGCACATTGAGCCCCTAACAGTACTGTTTCATTGGAAGCAGTATCTTAGATACTAGGATTTGTACCTGACATGAATCAGGATATCTAGTGTTTATCTTTTCTATTTTTATTTGTCTGAAATGATGCAGTATCTGACAAGCTTTTAATTGTATACTTATTTTTAGTTATTAGGATACAATGATCTTCTCAGAGAAGCTATGGACTTAAAGTACAGTAATTGGAAAGATTTCAAAGGAAAGCAGTTTGTTTTCATTACATACTTGTTACCGCTAATTATATTTGATCAGTATAAAGAATACAGTTTAATTAAAGAAGCACGCCATCCAGAAAAAATATTTGATTCTCAAAGGATAACGGTTTATCTTTGCTTTTGTATGTAGGAGGAGAAATATCAATTGAAAATGTGCAGATATATTTGTGTGCGTGTGTGCACGCACATGTATATAAAAACCAATATTGGTTTTAGGAGAATAGAGGTTTGATAGGGGAAAAAAAATCTATTCAAAAGAATTTTTCCAATTCTGATAATGGAATTGTACTCAAATAGCAAGGGGGTATCTTATCAGATGCTATCTTTATGTTTCAAATTATTTAATATAAGTAATTATCTACAATAAAGTAACATTTGGCAAATGACATTAACCAGTGTTTTCACAGCCTAGGTTTGTATCAACATTTTCATCAGATGTATTTATCTGCCATTATTTTTAATGTCATTTATTTCATGAATGTTAAGAGTTCAGTATGAAATTATATGTTTTTAATAATAAATATATGGGGTTAATTTTAGTTTTTTGCAAATGATTTTTTTTCACAGCTAGTTTGAAGGAAATTAATAGAAAATGAAGGCTGATAACTCTGCACATGTAAGTGAAGTCTTGAATTCATGTGCCAGTGTACATAATTGTTCCTTTAAACAATCAAGTTGGAAAATTTTCTAGTTTTTACTTCCCCTCTTCATATAATTCCTGACTCATGACCTCCTATCTACCAGTCAGGTTTGATGTGCATGACTGTATCTCATTTGTAATAATCATGATCTTTACGGAGAGATCGATGAAAATATTATGGTTCTTTTAAAATCAGAATGCATATTAAATGAAGCCTCACTTATAAAACGAAGCTCGGCCTTTTGCAGTGTCTGCTCGGCGTGAATAAGATGTTGTAAAAATATCTTAATATTCAAAGACAGTTAATCATTAAAGAGGCAAATATGTTAATAAGTTTTTATCACAATTGAAAGTGCTGTTAGTGATTCTCTGGATTACGCTGTTCCATATACAGTACATTTAACATGTTTGGCTAAATGAGACCCTGGACTGAAATTTTTGAGGTTTTTTTGAAAATCACCACCTCCAAAATAATTTGTGGCTTAAATGAAAAAGTAATAGCCTCTAAAGAATAATTTTCTTTTTAATATGCACTCTAGTTTTTATAGTAAATATTTCAGAAACTATAGAACATTTTAACCCCTTATCTCCTTTCACATAAAATTGCTGATTGGAAAAAACCCTCAACGTTATTTAAAATAAGGTTGAAAATATCTACCTGATGCATCAACTCTAGACAATTTCTTTTCCCTGAGCTTATAATTTTTTTTTTTTTTTTTTTTTTTTGGGGCACGGGGAAGGTCTGGGCAGCTTGTGTTAGAAATCTCAGCTACTATATTGCCTGCAAAGAAAATGCCCTGGGTTTTAAAGGAAAGATAAAGGTGAACTGCCGGCTAAAATTAAACAAATCTCATTCTTAATTCTTTAACTATGTGATATTGTTAATTTCCTAGTATCTCTTATTTGCACTAAGCCTTGTGCATTTCTACATGGAACACATTGCCTGTTTTTCTGAATTAGATGAAAGAAATTCTGCCTACTCTTTCTAAACCTCTGTAATGGAAATGATTTTATTAATTCTTTTTTTTAATACTGGTTTTGTTTTTAATCAGTTTCCCCTGGATTAGCTTACATCTTGGTGTTAGTAAATTTTATTTATGTTATCCAAAAAATTGAAGCTAGCAGATGCAGGTAAAATCCTTTTGAGAAAGACTTGAGTATATTACAAAAAAAAAACCAAAACAAACAAGCACACAAACCACAAAACAAAACAAAAAAAAGAAACCACAAACCAGAAAAAAACAATTAGAACAATTTCCCAGGCAGTATAAGCCTAGAAAGCAACAAAGCACACCATACCATCAAGCGTGTGTGTGGGAAGAGCTTCATAATACAAATATTATTTAAAATGCTGTGAATCTGCGGCAGCCTGCAGCAACAGCAACATCAGCCGGCCCTGCATTAGTGAAGCAGCGGGCCCTGCCCTTGTGCTGGCCACAAATGACCAGTGAAATCCCAGAGGCGCTCTTGAATTTCTGCATTCTCATTTCATCAGCTGCAAAATATCTGTCACTCACGTCCCACACTGGGCAAAGTGACACCTGCCAGTCTCAAGAACAAGGACAAATTAATGTTCCTCTACCAACTGGGTCTCAGAAATGAGCAGTGAGTGACGGCGTGAGCAATCAACAGCTAGAGTACATTGTTAAAGTTTGCAATACATTTCTAGGGTTTCCTTTAAGCTCAGGTAATTTGCAGCAGCTGTTGTCATTTTATGCTGTTATTGAAAATATGTTCTGCTGATTTCCCTCCTAGTGAATCTTTTAAAAATATTTGCAAAATGTGTGCAAAATTGCATTGCCGAGGTTTCATGAAACTGCAAAAACAAGGAGGCTCAATTTAAAACAATGCATGGGAGAGGCAGTGAAGCAGCTGCCAGAGGAATGTGCAGTCCAGGCACTCGCCTTATCTGCTTGATCTTCCTAGAAATCACTCAGAAACATTTTGGGTACCAGATATAAAATCTTAAAAAAACCCAAACCAACAAAACACATTTCTGATGTCTGTCATCATGTCACATCACGTTATGCAATATTATACCTGCTTGTGATGAGATGCAACATGACAGGATGTAATGCAATGTAACGTATCAAAAAATGTAAATAATCCACTTTTGGGGATTAGATATCTGCTGTCAATTCCTATAGCAGGAGTCTGAACTGAATTTATTGAGGCGGACGGGAGCTCAGCAAACGCCAAACTGTCCATAGTGTTTGCAAACCAGGACACATCACAGTTCGCTGCCTCTCCCAATTGCTTTTGGATAGTTTGGCTCATGTATGACTGTATTACAATGTTAAATGAAAGTTTTTGTGGCGCAAAGTCTTGTGACACAATCATTTGGTTAATTAACACTGCCTATAGCAATCACTTCGATGATGTCTTGCCTCATCGTGAGTAGCAGTTTGTCCATTCTAAAATTACTCTTTGGAAATAACTGTAGTGTTTCCTTTGGTAAAATCTAACTCACACAGTGTGAACAGAAAATCAAGTTAGTATGTGTTACATAACTGGAAAAAAAATGGTGCTTTGGGCTAAATAAGAGACTGTTCAAAACCGTGCAGCCTAATGAGGTTTCCCTGAGGCTGGACCTTCCTTTTGACAGCATGGCTACTGTCAGAGAACCAGGAGGAGAGGAGGAGTGTTCATTTCTGTTGTACCTGTCTCTAAGTTATTGACCAAAAGCACCTACGTTTCAGAATGGCACAAGGCCAGAAAGCCCGTCTGTCAGTGGGATTTCGCCGGCACGTGCTCCCACCTCTGGCAGCTGGGCCGGGGTGCCGGCTCTGTGAGGCGCGGAGGCAGCCTGGGCCGGCCCACGGGCGCCTGAGG
>NW_008610370.1:9158-10797 GCF_000691845.1 Merops nubicus | reverse complement strand
AGAAATGACTGAGATGCCTACAGAATCCATTAGCAACAATCAGAACAGACCCACATTAAAAACAAAACACCAAAATGGAAATTAAAAAAAAGCCCCTTAGTAATTAAAAGAACTTACATCACAGGAAAATGTGAAAAATCTCCTTACACTCTGCACTGTGGAATAATGGAGCTGCCCCAGATGAGAATCTACAACTGTCACCCGTGGCTCGCTGTGCAGTCCAGCTACTCTTCTGGTCTCCCACCAGCCCTTTTCTGCTGAAGCACTTTGACAGGGCTTTTGTGTATCAGTGTGCTAGTTTATTTTCTGTTCTCTTTTGTTTTTTTGACACGAGGCTAAAAGCTTTCTGCTTCCTCTGTAACAAACATCTGTCTCAAATCTACGCGCCGTGCAGCCCAGCAATGCAAATGAAAGCAATGTTTCACAGCTCCCATGAATATGTATTCTGAAAGATGTTAAATGCATTATAAAAAACAGTCCAAGAATGTGCATTGCTTTTAAAATATCTCTGTTGTTGAAATGAAACCTCAGCAGCAGCATGGCACGTGTGTGTGTGTGCATTACAGATAACATGTGCAGGCAACATGAGGTTTGCAGCTGCTAGCAGTCTGATCAAAAAATCCAGGCAAAGTGAAATGCTGCTTTTTAAGACATGGATGAGTCTGTTAATGACAGTATCTTTTTCAACTTTTCTTCATCCAAGCCATATGGGCTTATGTTATCAGCTCTGCAGAGGATTCTTGGGTCTAAATTAGACTACAAAGAAGGTCATTTTCTGTGACTCACTTGTGCCCAGCAAGGAAATCGTTTCCTCTCTTGATCTACATGATAGCTTTCTCTTGGGAGGAAACAGAATATAAGAAGCTTTCTAATCTCCTTTTGCATTATGCAAGAAACTAACAAAATATGAACCTACTGTCCCCTGGGTGCCACAAAGCTGCTACCTATATTTATGTGAAGGAACAAGGTATTTAAGACAAAGCTAAGCAAATAGCCCTGTAAGACTATGATCTGAGGACTGAGCAAGATACTGGGATTGAATTTTAGGAAGACACAGATAGTTTCAACTCATAATCAGGCCTAAAGACAGTTACCATCCATACAGAGATGCTGCAAGGTATGACTGCACCAACCAGGGTGACCCATTAAACGTTCATCCCTGGCCAAGATGTCTTTGGTAGTGCCTCTGAATCTCACTCCCTGACTGAGTGGTAAATTTAGCACCTCCAGTGATATCTTTCATAGTAAAAGTTGTTTGTTTTGTTTTGTTTTTTTTTCTCCCAAAGTCCTAAAAGCAGCCAGGGAAAGGGCTGCAGTCCTTCCCCCTGTCTCCACACACAGTGAAGCACGTCAGAAATACAATGAACCTATGTAAGTAGGAAATTAAGAAGGAGTCTGTGATTACCTGTGTCTCCAAAGGCTGGGAGTTTGCATCTGACATAGCTACAGAGGAATGAAGAAACAGTGATGAACTGGCTTGTATGATTAGTCTGGCAGGGAAACACTTTGGCCATTACTCTAAATGAAAGAAGGAAAGCAAGAGAACTACAACAAGAATTTAATTAGCAAAATGTCAGAAAGTGACAAGAAAGCACAGATTTCACAAAAATACAAAAAGTGGCAAGGTTTAATTGAAGGA
>NW_008610370.1:0-9127 GCF_000691845.1 Merops nubicus | reverse complement strand
GAAAGAGTGGACACTGCTGAGATGGCTGTTGCTGAATGGGGTGGGGATGTAGAGCTGTGCATCAGAGAGAACCAGGGCTTGCACTGCAGTTACTGCACTTCAAGAGAGTGAAGATCTCCACTGTCACCCCGAGTACAGCATGTCTACCTGTTCTTACTACTTGCCTTTTCAAAAAAATCTCACATTTTTGCTGGTTGTTGTTGGAACACTGGGCCAGGAAGAGGCCAGAAGGAGGAAAAGAAAAATGGCTTTAATTACAGGAAAAAGGGACCAGTGAGAACTGGTTGTTACAATAGCTGAGACAATACAACTAATTTTTATGTTGTATGGGTTTTTAATTTATTAAAAAAAAAAAAGAACACTTTGCTCCTTTAATTCTTGTTCATCACTTCTAAAATCCTGCCAGTCAAGCACAGAATATTCAGGATTCCAATGAAGTTTACCCACATGAAATACCTTCTGGTTAAACTCATAGAAACATTTTTTTCTGGGTCATATCTGCTTTACTTGAGCCTATAAACTTTCCTCTCCTATTAAGGAACAAATCCCTTTGTCCTTCCATAAAAGATTATAATATAATAAAACTGCATAAAGATCTTGCAGTGAAAACCAAACCAAACCAAACCAAACCCCAGCAATTATGTACCAGACTGAAATGTGGTGAATTTTACTGCAGTTTAATAAGTATGCATCCATTCTCCTCTCTCCCACATGAGCCTTCTGTGGCACTGCTGTAGCTAAGTGAAAACATCAAATGAAGAGAAAGAAAAACTGAGCAGCAATGGGACTTTCTACTGTTTAAAAAATACTGGGTACTGGTATTTACAACCAATATGTGGTTATGCAAGCAGGCTTATAAACACCCATATGTAACAACTCTTTGCACCTTGGCAGCCATAATCAGAATTTGCACCTCCTCTTTGCCTTTGTGTCGTCAGCTCATCTGCAGTCTTCTCTGTCCTTCATGAGAGTTAATGTGACAACACAGGACACCATCCTTACTCTCCAACTCCAAGGCAGAGCTTCAAACCCCCTCAATTTAGCAGCATCCATAGTATTTTTTCTGAGGAGGCTGCAAGGAGAGCTCTTCCCCCACCTTCTCCCTCATATCCACCCCAAGGGATTGTACAGTTCCCCAGGGGAACCCCCTGGGTTATACTACCAACACCTACCCCAAAACATCCCCAAACCAAACCCTTCTCTGCCTCCTGGGTGCTCCCAGTTCTCTGCTACGTGGGACAGATGCTATAAAGTTCACACTGACTTTTGGAAGCTTTGCATAGTGCGTCCAGAACCAGCTCTATGCTACCTAGGAAAGGCAATGTGGAGCAATTTGGCACCACATTTTTTCTTAGCATGTAATTCTTTAAAGCATCAGATAATTATCCAGGCATGACTGCATGGAAGAGCTCTCTCCATCACAGTACATGAGCAGAGATAATCTTACACCGTGAAGCACAATTAGCCAGATGGTTATTTGGAGGTTTTTGGAATAGAAGCAATTTCTCTGATCTGGGAGATAAAAAAAAAATCAAAGCTGAATTAAAAAAAAAAAATCATACCACACTTGATTCCCAAGTATTTAATTACATATCATAGTGGGTAACTACTAATTGGCTCCAATTATGCAATCTTATTTTATTACTGTTGGAAACACATTTATAGCCACTGTATAATGTGTATATTTAAGTCAATATCTGAGTAAACAGTCAAGAAAACACATCATTTGTACCCAGATTTGGTTCCTGGCGTGATTGTCATCTGCCACCTGCTGGAAATAGCTGTGATACCTCAACCAAGTCCCACAGCTGGAAGGTCTAGTCCCATCTCAAGACACCACAGTGCTCCTGCCACTCTGCTGACGTGGCACAACTGCAGGTCCTCCTGCACAGTCCTTCCAAGGGTCTTTCCCTCTGCTTAGTATAGTCTAGCATTGTCTTTGAGCCTCATTTGAAGAGAGTGACCATTTGGGCTTTGTGGTCATAAAACCCTTAGGCAGAATAAAACCTGCCTGTCCAAGACATCTGCTCTCACTCAAAAAATACAAAAAAACCACAAAACCACAAAACCCCTGAGACATTTTGGATGAGGTGTTCCTCAGCGTGCCAGAGCCTTGGAACTTGCTGCCTCACCCAAGTGAGCTGGAGGGTGAGCCCAAAGGCAGCACTGGAGGGCTGGCTTTCCTCCCTGCCGTGGCTGGAAGAGGCTGAGGAGCAGCAGGACACACGGGCAGGACCAGCAGTTCTTGTTGGCTGGCTGCTGGTGTCAGCACTCATTGGACTGGTGTCATTCTGCAGTTGGCAGGTCTGCCCAGGCCGTGGGGAGAGGGAGACAGGTACAACTAGCTTAGAGTTTCAGCCCTTGTTCTTTTTTTCAAAAAAATCATGCCCAGGCCCTTAAGCAGCTGACATCTGTGTGCCCAACAAGTCTAGAATGGCCCAGGGTTCATGTTTAGATCATGCTTGCATTCAGGGAAACTGTGCCTCTCTCTGGATGCTTTTCAATTATTTCTGAGGTCAAAGAAGGAGAAGCAAAAATGAACATGGGTATACAAGTGATTTTCAAAGGTTACCATGGGCTGTGGGCTGGAATGGGAAAAAAAAGAGAATAAACATCCAAGAATCTAATAAAATTATAACTAATGCCTCATTTCCTCCACTGACTTGTTTTAGCCATTATAAAGTAATCAGATGTTTATAGCAGTAAGCAGTCATATAAGCCCTGAAAGCAGTATGACAAATCTAAACCACTGAGCAACACCTTGGCAAGAATTGCCATTGGCACCTGCTGTCACACGCCTCCTGTGGAGCAGAGGCCCCTACATCCACCCCTCTGCCATGTACAGCACCCACAGAGGGGATGCCCCCCACAGCACACCCCTGGAACACGTGCACCACGGGGCACCCACCTACAGACACACCTTTGCTTTTAGCCAAGAGCCTTTGCCACTTCACAGGGCTTTTCCTGTGCTTAGAAGGTCACCATGCTCCAGACCCCTCCAAGTTTTCTCCTCTGTGCTGCTCTTAGGAGGCTGCCACCTCTCCCCCAGCAGTGTGGGGCTTGCCTGCACTGGCAGGTTGCCCTCATTCCAGCCACGAATTTAGCTATGCCTTGCGCTGACAAGTAGGCTGGGGCTTGCTCTTGTAAAGTCTGACAGGGGTTCAGTGCAAAGAGAAGACCCACAGATTAAGAACTGCCAAAGAATGAGCAACGTCCCCAACCTCCAGAGAGCAGAAGTCTTGCCACCCCTGCTGCAGCCATCGCTGCAGTGACACGTGGGCCTGGGAGCAGGTGCAGTGCCCCGTGCAGACCAGGGACGTGGTGGACAGGCCAGTCCACCCCACCCTCCATCCCAGGACCTGCTGGCCTCTGGCTACCGACCAGCTTCTCAGCAGCAAGCACCAGTTACCCAGAGAGCACTCCCAGTTACCCAGAGAGCACTCCCAGTTACCCAGAGAGCACTCCCCTCCTTAGGCAAGGATGGGGGCCAGGGCCCTGCCCTCAGCTCTGTGTGTGTACTCCATAGCACCCACGCTGGCAGACCTTAGGAAGCCCTGGACTACTGCAGGGAAACTGACCTCAACACAGAAGCTCAACCATCTGACAGCCCTCACCTCTCCTCTCCCTCCGTGCCCTCCTCCCAGGTTAAAATCACTGAGGAAAGTTAGTTATCAGCACGAGTCTACTTGGCATTATTGCTGTAGATCAAGGAAATCCTGGATCTTACCAAAGATTTAAAATTGTATATGTAGATATAAACATATGTCTATATAAATTAAACTCCATATAATTACAGCAATGTTTTTCCCTTCCTCTTCCTCTCCTCCCACCTCCTTTCCCTTCTCTCAGTTTCTCAGACAATAAGTGGGAAACAACCTATTTTTTTTTCCCCCAGCCAAAAATTAATTCCCACTCAGAGCTTCCATAAGGGGTCAAGCCTAAAGGAAGCATCTGGTAAAGCTGCTTTTGTACTGCAAAAACCATGGCCCGTTTTGGGGGTGCAGTGGGAGAAGAAGCATCCTCTTTAACTTTGTAACTGGGCCATAAGCAGCTGCTGCAGCTGGCAGCTAAACCAGTCTGGACTCCCCT
Organism: Merops nubicus; assembly: GCF_000691845.1. NCBI lineage: Eukaryota > Metazoa > Chordata > Aves > Coraciiformes > Meropidae > Merops > Merops nubicus. Next base: position 5,038 of record NW_008610370.1, on the reverse strand, counting down.
GGCAAAGCTGGTGGGAGAGAAAAGGGCAGCAACTCACTCACCTTGCCACACAGTGCAAGGGGCAAGTAACTTGAGGTTCAAATTCCTAGCAGCAATACCACCCACAGAGCTTGCAGACCCATATATTATATGAACACCTTTGCTTAAAAATCAGACCAAAACCAAAAAGAGGCTAAGAAACAAACCCAGAAAGCTGTGAGAGCTGGAGGGTGCTGTGATCTCAGCAAAGCAGCTCAGCCCATTCCAAGACATTAGAGAAGTAGACCTGTACTGACCACCTTGTTTGTGTGCTGCAGAAAACATAATCCTCTCTGCTGTCTGCAAGCTGACTATCTATGTGTCTTGATAAATAGCAATGATGCCTTTTTTCCAAAAACTTTCTTACATTAATTGCCTACTGATTTCTCATCTGTTCTTCAGCAAGTACCTTTTGCTATGAAGAAAATGCATGCAAGTCTTTCTGCACATAACATGGAAATACCCATGGCTGTCACTTCATAAAACTGGGTAACTCTCTGCTTTCTCTTGTAGAGGCAGTAGGTCCAGTCCTCTAGCTTGTTAAGGATACCCCAGGAGAGTGCTTTGACTAGGCAGTGAAATGCCACTCTGAAGAGTCCCCTGCTGTAGCTGTAAGTTCAGACTGTGAAATTAGAAAGAGGCAGGACCTGCTGTTCCTGTCTTCCATCGCCATCTTCTAACAGAAGGGACCTGCTGGACCTTAGGTAGCTCTACACAAAGACAGTCAATTCTGAAATTGTTGAGTGTAGCTTTCCTTACCCCAAACACAACAAAACCAAACCCAGAAGCAACAAAAACCTGCCCAAACCCCAGTTTAGAATGAATGCATGTATGGTCCACAGCGACCACAGAGGAAGTTTAAAGCCACTTCCTTTCTGTCACAAATTTTAATTGAGAAGCAGCTGGTAAACTATTGCAAATTATTTCAATTTCTTACTGGGCCATGTTTCTATCAATGTAGGAGGCTAAGTTTTCTTTCTATTTTAAGGGCTTCATAAAAATCAATGAACAGATAATATTAATGGTGCCCTTTGGATCTTAACAGATCATTACACACAGAAGACTGAGGCCAAGACCCTGCTGAGTAAATGAAGGCCTAAGCATTTTTATTTGTTTGAGAGCAAAATATTATTGCATTATGTGCAGTCTGATTTTACATATCTATTTGAAGAAATGCATTTCAACTTGATACTCTTTACTGGGATTTTTTTACATTCTCCACATCTTTCTGTTACATTAACAGGAAAATAGTAACTCAAACAGCTGAAAAAACCCACTCTTCAATTCCTTCCATAATTTCTCTGAAAACTGGAGTATTTGCCTACAGCTCAAAATCAGCATGTATCAAGGTTTTAGTTTTACATCTGCTTCTGTTGGTTAAGCATTGTTTCACACCAGCTGTAATAAAAACCACAACCCCCTTCACCAAACCTTACTTGGGTACTGAAATGCCAAAGCCAATCCAGATACAGCCCAATCAGAACCACTCTGCTTAGTGAATTTTGGTACTGCCTGCCAGAGCTTCCCTCCTTTCTTCCCAGTGACTTCATGCAATGTGTGTTATCCTGCCTGGTTTAAAAGACCCGTGATGGCTGCATGTTGTGATTCAGGTCTTCTCCTTTAGGAACTATGGCCCTCATCAAGAAAATGTGTGAGCCTAAAGCAAAGCCCTTGGGCAGCCTGCTGGACCCAGCTTCAGGGTGCTCCACACAAGGACAGAAGCTTCAAACAAAGTGTGTCAGCTCATACCCAGCTTTGGAGGAGGCCAAGCTGAGCGTGAAGGAGCAGAAGCACCTTTTCCATTTTTTGATGCCTGTTCATGTCCCTGCCAGACATTGCCTACAAAGAACAAAAGCCAAGGTGGCCCTGTGTGACAACCAGTGGTCAGCTTGGTAAATAAGTGGTTTCAGCAAGTCAGTTTGAGCTTTCTGTAATTCCTTAGCAATCAGATGGCATACAGATAAAGAAAGGTGAAAAGGCTATTAAACCCCAGAGCTACTTCACTATGAACACATTCGCTGTGGCTTTTGCAAAGTGCATAATTATCTAGGGAAATAAATGCTTTAAACAAGTTCTTGCAGCACAGAAGCTGAGGGCTCCCAGTGTGGGTTGCTGGGAGCACCACTGGGGCACGCTGCTCACTTCAAGGCTCAGCAAATGCAGCCCACTAGACGACCCTCTGCACCATCACCAGGCATCAACAGCTTCCACCACTGCCCTTCCTTCACCAGCAGGAGGTAGGTCTGGCCAGTGAAATATAACTGGTGATCTAGGTTGTAGATGAAGAAAATACTCTTTGGAATGTTCTGCTCTAACGTTCAGCTCTTGTTGCTGTTTGTTAAATGGGCTGTGTGAAATGCCACCACGGCTATTCGTTCTCTTTTGGAGCAGTGATGCCATGACAACCCCCACGTGACAGGCTGCAAACACACCACAAGTCTCCAGGGCTCTGCTGGAGGAAGGGCTCACACTGCTATTACTCATACTGGTTTGGGTTTTTTAAAGGCCTGCATCCAGATGCTTTATTTTGTGGAAGATGCATCGAGCCCACCGGCCACTTTTACCATGGGGCAACAAATGTCTAAAAATGGCCAAAGCAAAATATGAAGAACACAAGGCAAGGGTAGGTACAACTGTTTGGTAAAGAGCAAAGGCCTTCATGAAAGGATAAGCTTACCCAAAAAGGCTATGGCATCTTTCTACTCTTCTTAATGCTGTTGTGAAAGCTACTGATGAGCAACAAGGTACAAGAGACAGGTTTTAAGACTGCCCAGCAAATGCAGGTCTGGCTTTTGAGTCCATTAAGAGTTCTCATCATGCTGTCCACCCGATTCAGAAGTGGAAAGGATTCGGTGGGTCATCTGCTCTGAATCAATAATAAGGCAGGATTGCTCCCTCTTGAAAACCCCCGAGTGCCGTCAGCGATGATTCAACTGTATTGCTACCTTAGGAAGATTGTATCACAATATAATTAGCTTTAATATGAAGAAATAGTTCTTCATTATTTCCAGACTGCGTCTGTTTCATTAACTGTATAAAAATATCTTCCTTCCTTCCTTCCTTCCATTGTTCCCGTAATTCGACTTGCAGGTGGAAAAAAGTTAAAGATGAGGTAGAGAATTGAATTTGACATATTTTTCTAACTGCAGTGACAATACTGAGAGAAGTAAATTTCCTTCTGTGTGAATTAACCTTGAGAGGCTTCCCATTGTATGTGAGCATGGCTAGTTAAACAGTGGCTCTTTCAGAGCAGGGAGCTGATCTTAGCGTAGCTGCAATGCTCGCAGCATCTGCTGTGCATACAGAACTCCCCTTTGTTCAGCACACAGAGCACTGCATGTTTGCAGCGAGGCATTCAGAGGCCAGGAAGAGAGGCTGGATAGCATGGAGATGTAGAGTGAGGAAATGGATTTATAGAGAGCAAAACGTTTCCCACGACTCGCCCGCTCCTGGACTAAACACCCGCGTTAATTTCGGCGTGCAGGGTGAGAGGAACAGTCATTACCACGTTGGGCAAAGGATGGCTTAGAAGATAGTTTTGTTACTTGTTCCAGGGTTCACACAGCTCAGGTGGTGACTGACAACGCCTCCAATGGCCAAGGAGCAGCCCTATCAGGTGTCCCTTGCCTGGAGGTCTCCCCGTGGCTCAGCTCAGGCTGGCTCACTGCACACCAGGGAGCAGAGCAGCCCCTGGGGCTGGGGCAGCTGAAGGCAGCAGGGCAGTTCCGCAGGGTGTCCCGAATGACAGAGATCCCTCTGGCACAGGCTCCTGCTCTGTGCAGAACGACAGGGATGGCTCTGAGAAAAGGTTCCTGCCTGGTGACGTGCAGGCTTTGCATCAATGGAGCTCACAGAAAAATGAACCACGCAAAGAGAGAAATGAGAAAAACAGGGAGCGAGGAAGAAAGACATGGTAACAAAATAAAAGGTACACTCCTCAGAGAAGGTCTCTAAAAAGATAGCAAAATTTAGGGATAAGTTATAATTTTCTCCATGCTGCAAAGGTACAAAAAATGCCAGCATGTTTTTATGTACACAAGAGCAAATGCTTCCAGTCTGAATAATATTATTTTCTTAATGGAAGAAAGGAACACAGGAAAAAAAACAAAGTTGCATCTCTTCTCTGCAACGTTCTGCATAGCATTAAATATAAAATGGCTCCAAGCCCACCCTGGCTCTGGAAAGTGCCACAACAGAGATTAAGGTGGGCTTAAAAAATACCAGGTTTTACCTTTTACCATTGTGCCTATAAGGACAGAAGAGAAATTAATCATAACACTTTCCAGAAACTGAAATCATGTTGATATGAACTGCACAGAAGAAATGTTGGTTTTAAACACACTTTTTGTTGTTCAAGTTGAAAACAGTTTGCATATCTATAAATTAAAATCAGAGTTTGCATAAATATCACATTTTATTCTTCACACGTGATTTCTGATTGATACAATAACAACCCTCTCCTACAAATGGCATGTCTTCTTAAAGTTATTTTTTCAATAACTTAATAGCATGGTAATTTAAAGCACCTGAAGAAACAGAGGAGCTAGCAGCAGCAGAAGCCAAAACCTTCAGAGATTTACCAAGTTTAGTCCTGCTATCCAGTGAAAATCAGCTGCTTAACATGATGGATGTTAGGAAGGATTAAGGTGAGTGCTCTCATGTCCCCTGAGAGCAGCTGGAGTTGAGAGCAGTTAGCCCCTACTAGGATCCCTCCTCTGAGACAACTGCCACAGAAAAGCAGAGAGAGCCTGAGGGAGAGTGGTCTCCCCTCTAAAACCTGTCCTGCTTCACTCCCCAGGACCAGCTCTTCTTCCACGTGGTTTCTTCAGTTCAAGACAGCTTACAGATCATTCTTCCTCAGACATTGCATGGCTTTTAGGTCAGGGCAGAGAGAAGCACTGCTGTGCCACTGAACTACCAACTCAATGTCAATGACATGGACAGTGGCACTGAGTCACCCTCAGCAGGTTTGCTGAGGATGCTGAGCTGGGTGGTGCAGCTGACACACCAGAGGGACAGG
>NW_008610369.1:4275-54341 GCF_000691845.1 Merops nubicus | reverse complement strand
CAGGTTCTTTTTTAAAAAATGCTGTTTTATTTTTTGTACAAACTAAAACACCAGAGGTCATTGAATCCTATATTAAATACATAAATTAAAAAATAACCATTCATAAAACTTTACATACAATAAGGATTCTCTTCTACACGTTAATATATATAGTACAGATACATGTCCAGTGTTTATCAAAGGGTCATTCTGCCAAGTCATTTACAACTCTGTTCTGGAACAGACACCAAAAAAACGGGGAACAAAAAGTATGTATAAAAACACAGGGGTGCTGATGTGAGGGCAGGCAGGGGAGAAGAAAAAACCCTTTGAATCACCAGCAGCTGTGTGGCTGTTCATTGAACCTTGCCCTGGTGAGGAGAGCCTGGCCTGTGCAGTCCCCATGGGAAGGAAAGCTCTGGGTGTTCTGAGGATGCTTCCCACCAAGATGAGGGCAGAGAGCTGGAAAATGAAGCACTTCTGTGAAAAGTCTCCACGGTCCTCCAGGCACACCAACAAGAGAGCATGGAGCTGCGAGCCAGGCAATAATACTGTAAGAAGCCCTGTTTCCTTCCACAATCCCAGTGGCCTAAATTCATCTCATCTAACTAGGCCCTCATCTGAAGTGCTTAAATCCAAAAAATACTCTTCAAAATTTCCTGACATCATCAGTGGAGAAGAGCAGCAAGTCAGATTCTGGTCCAGCTGACATGTGGTATGTGATGTGGCTCCTGTACCGCTCTGGTGGCACAGATGGGAGTGCTGCTACTGCTGCTGCAGCCCAGGGAGGATGGATGGAGGCATCCAGGGCTGTATTTGCTGTCTTTAAAGGCTGCAATAAATTGATTGTTATTTTGCTGGTTGGTCTGGGGAGGAGAGGTTGGCTGCAGTGACTAAGTTGAGGGAGGATTCTCAATACTTTGTCTCAATGAATGTCAGGAACAGCAGAAAGCTCTGGATAAACAGCTTCAGGACAGAGAAGGGGGCAGAACTCAGAAAAACAGATCCAAAACTGAGTTGCCCATGAGAGTAAAACTAAACCAGGAGGAGTGTGCCACTTGTGGCAGCTAAACGAGTCTAGATTCAGTCCCCCATACCTAGATTGGAAGTTTACTTTGATAAGCTACAGCAATGATTTACTATATACAATAGGGAATAGATATATGCATATATATGTATATATATGTACATACACATGTATCTATATATAGTATATATGTATATATATACACAGAAATGTCAAGCTCGTTCAGATCTAGCCGACAGCAGGAAGTTTCTATGGCTCCTGTCAGCAAGTGTTTTAGGCATGTCTTGTGCTACACTGCCAGGAGAGGCGAGCGGCTGCTGCCCAGTTCTCTGGAGGGAGATCACAACCTGTTAGGAGCTTGCAGACCAGGGTAAAGTGGACTGCCTACCACCCCCCGCCCCACCCTGAGCCCCTGGGCACGGAGCACCCACAAGCATATCTGTACACAGGAGCAAGGGAGGGGAAATGGAGCAAAAAAGGAACGAAATAAGGTGTGAACAACATGGCTCAGAGGGCCTCAGTAATGAAGCCTGCCACAAGATCAGGCAGGTGTGTTCTGAAACCAGGAATTTCTGTCTGTGCCATGAATCTTTCCTCTGATTGCCTGAACAAATGTTTCTAGTTCTTTTTTTTTCTTTTTTTTTCACCAAAGCATAGGTGGAAGTTCCTGCACCATCACAGAAAACAGGTGCTGCTCATTCTTCTGCAGGAAGAGTGCAATGTTTTCATTGTTGGCCCTTATGTGAGGAAAGAGTTTCCAGCATGTATTTACTTGCAGAACACTGCAGCCAAGTGGTATGAAATGAACTGGTGTTGCAACAGGGAGAAAAAAAAGAGTCAGAAGGGGAAGAGGGAATAACTACAGAGGAAACCCCACTTTTTGTAGCTAACAAGGTGTTGTAAAGTTGCTTAGTGATCTAAAGGTGTCACGGGTGTGGGAAGAGACTCTCAAAGGGCCTGATTTCAGAGCTCCAGGTCTGAACTGCTGGTAGCACTCTTGGAAAGCACAAATCACATGTAGGTTTGGGCCAACCTTATTCACAGGTTCTTCTGCAAGGGGAAAAAAAAAATTGCACAAAGGGCATGCAATGTGCCTATGTTCATTTAACATGTCTGCCTACAAGCTTGCTTTTTAAAAGAATGAACCAAAAAACATACAGTTGGTGCAGAATTCAGTAAGCCCCTTGATTAAAACAGACTGCTTCAAGAAGATGTGGTCATTCTGTATTTTAAATTAATCTTAAGAAGCAGGGGGAAAAAACCCAAACACTTGTTAATAGCTTCTAAGCTTTGATGGAAGGTTTAACACAATCTCAGGGCATACCAGAAATTAATTGTTAGGAGTCTTTGTGAAGAAATGAAGCCCAGCATTGCAATCCAGTTGGGTGAATGGACACAGAATCACAGAATGTTAGGGGTTGGAAGGGACCTCTAGAGACCATCTAGTCCAGGCCCCCTGCCAGAGCAGGACCACCCGGGGTAGGCCACACAGGAACGCATCCAGGCGGGTTTTGAAAGTCTCCAGAGAAGGGGACTCCACAACCTCTATGGGCAGCTTGTTCCAGTGCTCCATTACCCTCACAGCAAAGACGTTTCTCCTCATGTTGAGGTGGAGCTTCCCTGTCTTCTAGCTTATACCCATTGTCCCTTGTCTTATCACTGGGCACCACTGAAAAGAGCCTGTCCCCTTCACCTTGACAACCAATCTTCAGATATTTATAGTCATGAATAAGACAGCAATAATTAAAAGTTATTCTGGCCAAAAAATATCTATGAGGAGCAGGCATCCTCAATACTAAAGGAACTTCATTCATGCTATGGCAGAGGAACTGTTTTGACCTGCTGTGTTGCTGTGGCAAGTTACTTCACTGCTTTGTGCCTCAGGTGCTTCATCTGCAAAAAAATAACAAGCAACCAAAGGCACAACTCTTTATAAAGCATTTTAAAAGCTTCTGATGGGCTGAGCCTGCGTGCAGCACGATGGCACGTGTGAGCCCTGCTCGCAAGGCTGACACAATGCACAGGGTGTATTCTGGCCTGTATGTTTCTATTTTTTAACAGACATCCATTTCTCCCAGAGAAAATTAAGGCTCTCTCATGGAAGACACAGCTCAAATGAGAAGCGTTGCCACAGGAACCTGAAGGCTGAACAGGCATGACTCCATTTCCAGGGGCATGAGAGCAGGGGCGCAGAGCAGGGCGTTGCCATGCCTGGTTCATGCAGCACACTGGTGAGGAAAGGGGAGGTGGGTGCAGCTGGCACCCACCCCAGCAGGCAGGGGATGGTTGCAGCTGGCTGCAGGCATGACGCTCCTCAGGGCTCGTTTCTGGCTGGCTGCTGGGGGCACGGATGTACGACAGCTCGGGGGACACCAGGACTGTGTTCCAGGCCTTAGGACTGGAGAGGTAAGCAATTCTTTGAAATGCAAACTACTTCTAGTTATTCTTAACTGTGGCAAAATCTAAACAAACTAGTGATACTTCTTCTAATAAGGATATGTTCACACAGCTTTCCCCCATTTTTGGTTTATGTGTCATTGATTGGGAAGCCAGCTAACAAAGTCAAGCTGACAAGTCAAACCAAAACATTTGTTCCAAGCTGGGATAAAATGGTTGGAAGCTGATGCTTTGTGGATCATACCACATAGACAAGGGGGTTGGCTTTTTTCCCCTCTGTCCTCCAACAATTTTCTTTTCTTCTTCAGAAGCTACTTGTAGGTCAAATCCAGTGATCCTCAGTGTATCATTTAAACAGTAAAATCAAGTATAGTCATTACTATCTCAGTGGCAGTCTTGAAAGAGTATGAAAAGTATCTGACAATAGACAGGCTGTTCTTCATGGAGGGAGGGAGAAGAGAGATAAGGCTACAACAAGAAGACATCCTCTCCTTCCCTTCCTCTGCCAAGTAGGGTGGTGCTTCGTTGTGGTCTCAAGTGCCGAGTCGTGGTGCCCATTTTGCAATAAACCAAAAAGCATTTTTCCTTTCTTCCCCCACACTGCAGCTGTCATTTGTTCCTGAGGTTAAAACCAAAGAGGGCGAGGAGGAGTCCCTGCAGTGAGACAGACATTTAGTTCAAACTGAATCAGCATCTCTCCACAGCCTGTGTTCCTCCTGCTCTGCCCTGTTAACTTTTGACCATTTGTTGGATGACAGTGTCACATTTAAACAATTGCCCTGCACAGCAGGTATAAATTTTTCTGTTGTAACTTTGGTTCCATGCCCAAGACACACTGACTTGACCAGCTGAAAGTGGTTCCTTCCTTTTAAAGTTCTTCATAAGTAGGCTCACAGCTTATTTTTCTTCCTCGTTTGTAATTTGAACATACAGAATTTCATTAGATGCAGCATATATCACAGCTTCAGACAGGAACTGTCAAGTAACAAATCTTGAGTGATGGCTTTAAAATACAAGGTGGTTGCAGTCTTGGCTACAGGTTGTTCATTTTTATACTTTTTAAAATAGGTGTAAACAATGTTCTCTTCATCATTGGGGTGGAAGCATTTGCCTTTATAAGGACTAATCTGTGTGGCTGGGAACTCTAAAAATAAATAAAAAAAAAAAGAACATCTGCATCAGGTAAGTTGCAAATTCCTCTCTCTACCTCTCCCAGCTGGCAAGATGCAATCTATCAGAAAGCTGAAAAGGTCTGTTCTTACAGTTATCATCATTAAACTGTTTGTTTGTCTGTATAAAAGGCATTTGTGAAAATTCTGGATATTTTTGCCAAACCTGTCCATTTAACCCTACAAATTAGAGCTCTCTGGTTGGTAAAAGTCCCCATGGGTGTCTTCAGGTGATGAAGTGCTGGGATTAAACCCCCAGCCCTGAATGAGGGTTGGCAGATGGACAATGTCCACAACCAGACAAGAAACACCCTCCTGATTGATTTTTACCCAGGGTCTGGCCAGCCTTGGGTGGGAACTGATGAGGAGATCACCACCAGGTGCCCTCACCTTCCACATGAACTTGGGGGTGGGGCAAGAAGCCACCTCTATAAGAGCTGACTGCTTGCAGGGGGGTTGGGGTGTGTGTTTACATGGAGTATGTGCTGTGTGGGGATCCTGGCTGTCAGAAGGGCCCCCTGACTCTTCAGAGCAAGTGGAGTTCCCTGGATAACAGAGCTGGAACATGAAGCTGTCTCTGAGTCCTGGCTATATAACTGGGCTCATGGCCTGGCTGCTACCATCTCCCATGGCTCAGCTCCTTGCCCAGCTCGCTCCCCTCACACCCCCTGAGGTGGGTGAGCACTGGACTTGTTCCTCCCTCCGGCTCTGCGCCACGTTGGATCTCTGGGGTTGATGTGATAGCAGAGGGAGGAGTTTGGCTGCTGGTCTGCCTGTTAATGATAATATCATTCTGCAATGGGGAAGCAGTCAGCAGAAGAGATGAATAGTTATGCACCAGTTCCAATACCTCTTGAACCAAAGCTGCCTAAAATTCACTGGTAGCAGGAGATGTGACAGCCAGTGAAATGCTTGTGGTGCCAGGGTGATGTCAGGACTTGGGCTAGTTGCAGCAATGAGGCAAACAAACTGCTCTTGTTCCAAGGAAGACTTCCCTACCTATGGAGGTTCTCTGGTTTAAAACCAGGGAAAAAAGGGTGTATTTTCTATACTTGCTCTCTTAGCATTCAAGCCTACATGGGAAAATTTACTGAGTGCAAAATCCATGCAGACCAGACTTCCTTATGTGAACACAAATAAGTGAACGTGTATATTCAAAAGCACAGAAAACAGGCAGGTAGGAAAATCCCACATAAACAGGAATTAGAGAGCTGGTCTGGACACTATACACTGCTGCAGGTGGTTGCATACATGCTTGTCCCTCCTTATCTGAGCAGTACAGCAGCGAGCGCTGCGGCTGCGACGCTCTGGGAGAGAAAGAAACCAGAAAGTCTCATCTGTGGCTGCGTTGCAGTTTGCTCTATAGGCATGAACAAGACCAAAGAACTTTCACCATCAAACAGCTCCTCAGGTACATTCCAAATGTGCTGTGCTTCTTTTTGTTTATCAAAGACCAGTTTGAAGTCTCTTAGGAGAAGGTTACCAAAGCCCACTTGCATCCAGTGGAAGCAGAATTTTGCCAAGGTCCCCCGATGACATTTAGCTCAGCAGCTCCAAGAACAGAAACCCTGATGTTCCACTCCCCACACCACACTCACCCCTCCCAGCTACTTCAAATGCCAGTCACCTGGGCAGGCAGGTGCTTTCAAAGTGAACAGGAAACACAAATCAATGTTAGTTATTCTCTCTGATTCTATGTATTTCAGCCCCAGAAAATATGACCTTGCTGATATACCTCTCAACCTTCTCAACATCATTCCCAAATTGCTTCTGTCTTGAGATTGCCCCTCAGGTGTTGAGGGGTGAGGATCCCATTGGAGGGGAGTGGACAGGGGTGAAGACTAGGATCAGGCAGGGGAAGAGGAGCTGACATCTGTTACCATTGCCTTGTTTTTGAGGAATTGCTACAAGATTTGACAATCTGCACGTGTACAGTGACTTGCCTTGGTGCAATACTCTACAGATACTATGCTTGCTGTGATGCTGGGCCTCCTGCAGCTGTCGTCCCAGGTCAAGGGAGGTCACAACAATGCAGACCCACTGGAAAAGCCTCAAGTTTATGTATCTGCCCCACACCTCACCCTTAAGATTTCTCCATTTTCATAGTCAATGTCCCCTTCCCTGCATCACCCTATCTGCACCACTGCCATGGCCACTTCCTCTGCCATTCAGCTCACAGTAATCCATCTTCTTGTTCCCTGCCTGACATTCACAGCCAAATATGGAAAAGCAAGATGGGAAAGACACAAGAATCATTCATCTCCTGGATGGTCCTAGGAGTGGTACAACACACAGGCAGGCTCCCTGGGGCTCTAAACCAAATTTCAGTGCTCTGAGGCCATAAACCACATTTCAGTGCCCTCTGATGCTTCTTGTCCTCTCTATGGGGAGCAGGGACACAAGTAATTAGAATTAGACCCTTGTGCACTCCTGGAGCAGCAGTGAATCCAGTGAGCATAACTCTCCTCATGTTGGCACTGTAGGCAGAGCACCCCTCCTAGGCTCAGTTAAGTTACATCAGAAGGATTTACACCTGCTAAACCTTAGATGTTGTTTAAAACAAGCAGAAAACCTGTTGAAGGAGACTGGGCCACAGGAGAGGGAAGGAATGGCTCCTCTCTAACAAAGAATTCAGTCTGCCTTTGAATACATTGAAGAGCTAATTGTGAGGTTGTTAAAACATTTTTTCTTGGCATGCAGACACTGAAATGTTACAGGGCACTTGAGGTATTTTCACAGGCTCCAAGACAAAGAGTTAACCAGCACTGCTAGAATTCTGGTCTCAGATTAATAAGGACTTCTTTTCTATTTTGGGAAATGCTTATTTCAAAAAAATACCGGTGTATATACCTGTAATTCCTAAAAAGCCAAGTGACTCATCCATGTCATGCCTGCAGTTCTCAGTTTGCCTTCCTTTCTCCTCTGTGCTGGCAAGACAAACCCACACACACAGCCTCAGGAAGCATACACTGACATTTTTGTCCTGAGACTAGGGGTTTCCTAAGTTCAGTTACAAGTGAAATGAATTTTTCATGGGAATCATCTTTTTCTTTTCTGATCAGAAATGTCACATCTAAAAAGAAAACTATTTCTATGCATTTTTGTGGATCTTTTGGCATTTGCATCTACCACTGAGGACCTTTTTTTTAAACTCTGATAAAAAATGTTTTAAAACTGTTTTTATTTTTGAGAAGTCATGAAGACAATATTTCCAGATGAGTTCTAATATTAATGAAATACTTAATTTTTATTTCTCAGGATGCAAAGACTTTACTGGGTGCTCCATCTTAAAAGAAATGGGATTAGGAAAAACTGTTCAGTAGTTTAATGCCATTAATGCGTTTTTAATCAAGGTGACCTAAACTGAGCAAGAGTTATTCTTATTTTGCTTCCACCATAGCTGATATCAGCGTTAGTAAAACTAGAATGTTTTAATAAGCTCCTTACTAATTCTGTAGCTGCACCAGAAGATGCAACTATTCAAAAGAAAACCAATTCTATACCCATGCAGGTGGAAATATAGGTGCATACTGTACATACAGAAAATGTAGCTGTGATAGAAACTGAAAAAAGGACAACAGTATAGGCAAACAGGAAAAACTCATGCAGACAGCTTCTTGCAAATGTCACATGTCACTGTCAGTTCCTGTGAGGTTTCAAGGTGCACCTTAAATCCAAGATGATTATTTTTCTTTGACTCTCCCTCTAGCTTAGCTGCTTGTTCTGGACTTATGATTCTGCACTACAGCAAAAGACACAGCCATATGAAATTATTTGCTGCTACTGTGTACTGTAAAAAATTTGATTTCTTAAAATTAGCCTATACACATTTTGGCTGTTACAGAACATTTTCTGAGTTGTTTTTTTTTCCCCCCTACTATGAATAAGCAAGAAACTAAAATAAAATTTTCAGCAGTTATGGCCACTCAAAACATCTCACAGCTGTTGTGGTGTGTCATGGTTCCCAGAAATCCAGCAGCAGGAGCATTAGTAAGTATGCAGTCATAACTTCTGTTCAATGTTCACTGGATCGAGGCTATTTATGTTTTAAACAGCAGCAACTCTGTAATGATCTTGGCCATTGTTTACAAGAGCCATGATCTCTGATCTGTCCACATTCCTCTGATTCTTTCCTATGGTTCTTTCCCCATGCAACTCAACCTCTATGTATACTGCTGCCTCAGCCCATGAAAACACTCATTTTGAGGTCTGGCTAGCCAAGGAGGCAGTGGATACCAGTTGATGTGGCTAATTCTGAGAGCTGACTCTGCATCTGCACAGAACTGCAAAAGAAATCCTTGATCTAGCTGAAATGAAACACAAACTAGGAGGCTTTTCTCTAGAAAGAAAAGGAAACCCCACCAACCTGGACCTGTGCCACTTAGTTATTATCCATACCTTGACCTGCACCTGGAAACAAAGACTGAGCCAGTACAAGTGGTGGGAGGGCATGGCCAAACATCCTTCACACACAGCAGTATTCTCAGCTTGCCTCAAGTGCAGGGCAGAAGAATTTATTCATTCACATAGTTCAAGCCAGAGTCAAGAGATACCAGAAGAAATTTAATGCTATGGGTCTGTCCCCAGGACAGAAAATTTTAACTCTGTCATTTCATGACCTGGAGTCTTTAACATTATCTAGGCTATGCTCTCCTTCTGTTACCCTGGATCAGAAGAAAAATCCTCCTAGCCCAGCATCCTGGTTCTGAGAGTGGCTAGGCACAGAGGGGAAAAATGTGAAGGCCATGCACATTTCAGTTCAGTTCCTTGATTTATTTCCCCATCTTCACATTGCTTTTTGAACTCCCAGCCTTCACGTGCTAAGCATGCTATGGCAAAGACTTCTTTACATCCCCCATCACTAACTATCAACTTTTGTTTAAAGTAAACTTATTATATGACAGTTATTTGTACTGGAGGAGACGGTGAATGATAGCAATCTATCCATCCATCTACCCAAGGACAAATTTTCTAGACCTCTCCCATACCTCCTTTCAACAGTCTCTCACTTCCTGAGCCAGAAGAATCCTTCTATCTCCCTCTCCCTGTCTATCAGCAGCTGATCATTCTTCCTTGCCTTTCCTTTGTCTCTCTCCTACTTCTGGGCACCAAGCTCTACCTGCTATAATCTCTTGATCTATTTCCTGAATGCCAGCTCAGAGCCCATCACAGTGTGTATGCAGCTGAGATTTAGAACTGTTTTCCATCTGCATCGCTTTGCAAACATCAACAGTGAATTTCACCTGCAATTCTCTTGACTACTTCACACTGTGAAATTCTTGTTAGCTTTTATTCCTACAGTTCTGAATAGCATAGTATCACCAGCAAGCTTTGACAATTCACTTATAAGTATGATAAATGGTGCTGGTCTGACTGCAGCTCGCTGTGGCCGCTCAGTAGTATGAGGACCCTCCAGTGAGAACTACCACAAACTAACAGTGACCTGCTGAATTCTCTGACTCCACACATACACCAGAATACACAAGAATGTGACCCCCAGCTCTGTGCAAGAAGTGCTAGCTATGAGGAAATAAATGTCTTACCTTTCCAAGAGGCACAATGACATCAAGGCCAAAGAATAAAGGCAAGAGAGAAGAACAAGAATAGAAAAAGAAACTGCAGAAGAAAAAGAAGATTGTGTAAAAAATAAAGCTCATGGCACTGTAAGCATCAGTATTATCTGTGCACTCTGTAGGACAATTAGAACAATCACAGATTCAGAAAACAATATTTCCCTAGTCACTTCTGTAAGTACCATACCACCTACCAGGCTCAGAAACAGACCCCATTAATTTTGGTGATTAATTACAACTGCACCATATTGAAAGCCTGAGGTACAACTGTTGCTATCAACCATCATACACTGACTGAAGTCACAAAGCTGGATATCAAAAGTAGCATGGCCAATATTTTTAAGTGTGTTAAAAAACTGCCTGCAATCCCTGCTGGAAATAGCCTGGCAATATAGGCACACACACACACATATATACACACATGCATAATATCAAACCCTGACCATTAAACGTTCAATAGTCAATTTTTGGATGTCTCATTTAAATGATGAATGCACTGCCTTCTGAGAGATGAATTTTTGTGAATCAAAAGCTCTTTTGAAAATTGACCCTAAAAAGTCTATTCAAGGTCTCCATTTGACCATGGCAAGATTTTTTTTTTTTTTAATTTTTTTTATTTTCATCATAGATTATCATCTCCTATTTTTCCAAGTTATATTTATGAGGAAGACAGACACCGAGCCCTTGTATCACAAAAAGCTTTATCGGAAAAGAAGAAAGAAGAAAGGTTTATGTGTGTTGAGTTTTGCTTTATGCCCTCTTGCTTCACTTTAGGAACATAGATATTAACTGAAAGGGCTCATGACCATTGCTGTCACTGCACTAACACAGCCATTATTTCATAGGACAGTTTACACACAGACATTGATATTTGCTAATGTAGGCCCAATAGCAAGGCTCCCACTGGAGATGCATCTTACTCCTGGTGTTTCTAGAAAACACACTACTGGCAGCAGTGTGCTGTGCCAATGCTATCATCTGTTCTTCAACAACCCTATCTAATCTTAATCTACAAGTAGCAAAGCTCAGTGTGAGTTTGCCTTATTCACCAAAACAATGCAGCATGTATTTTTAGAGAGAGTGCCTGTGTGGACAGACATACAGTACATACACAGAATGTGCACGTGTGGCTTTTTGACAGTCAAGTTTCAAGGCAAGGTCCTGGTACCACATTTATACTGCATTGTCAGCTGCAAGCTTCAATAAAGAGGACAGCATCAGAACCTGAGTCCCCTAGTCCCACTCAGGTATGGGCAATCTTCACACCTCCACTTTGTTTCATTTGGCCCTTCTGGCTTGCTAGCATCATCTTGCCCTTAATGCAAGTATTGCCTGTCTACCAGTGCAGCATTTAGCAGCCAAGCAAAGGCTCCTCATTTGCTACAGAATCATTCACCATCATGAAATGCAAATTAAAAAAAAAAAAGCAGCATAGTAGAACACCACCAACAGGTCCAGCTGATCCAGCTAAGCAAAAGGTCATGTAGTTCAAGTGAACTAAGTCATTAATTCAAAAAAAGTTGATCAGCGTGCTTCAGAAGCATAACAGAACCAACCTTTTCCTCCAGATCCTTAATTTGTCTCTTTTGGATGTCAGTTTTATCTTCTAAAT
This sequence comes from Merops nubicus, assembly GCF_000691845.1. Classification (NCBI taxonomy): domain Eukaryota; kingdom Metazoa; phylum Chordata; class Aves; order Coraciiformes; family Meropidae; genus Merops; species Merops nubicus. The sequence continues at coordinate 42,584 of NW_008610369.1, read as the reverse complement.
CTCGGATCCTCTGGAAATCAGAAAAGAACGCATCCAGACTAAATTCTCAGTAAATTTGCTCCCCTGAACAAGGAACTTAACATTCCAAGTGCCAAAAGCCTAGAAATTAACAAATCCCCTTCTCTGGCAGGGACAATCTCATGTAGCACCATGACTCCATCTACTAACCCCTGCCTAACCACAGCCTTGCCATGTGTACAACTGCTCAATATATGCTATTGCATATATGTGACTAACCTCAAAAGCTGGAAATTAGTATCAATAGTGGAGCTGTTTCATATTATCTACTTTATATAAATCCTGTTTTAAATAGATGGAAAGCATAAGATCTTACTCTTTAGGATTATATTAGGACTCATTAGATTTCTGTTTGTCTTGTTGAGAGAGGTTTAAAGTGTTGTTATTATTAGAACTGAAATGATAGGTGTATATGATACTACGAAAACATGACTCTGTGGTGAATTTGATATATACATCCTAAGTATGAAAAATGAGGCCTTGAATCTTGGTATCTTTATTTAGTCAGGGCAAAAGACAGCTGACCAGCAAACAGCAGAGATCTGAGGGGCAAACCGAGAGACACACAGAGGGCCTGGCTCCTGGAGAGCAGATGGCACCCTGTGACTGTCCTAATTGTCTGCAGATGAGACAAGGAGTTTATGGCTGCTTTCAAACACTACTGCTTCCTTTCCTTGCTTCTCAGCCTTTCCCAACCCAACCTGCAGCTGAGGCTTGCTAAGAGTTGTTTGGAGAAGCTAGAACTGCTGTGGCACTGTTGGTTAGGGCAGCAGTCATGACTGAAGTCAAGAAGGTCCTCACACTGCAAAGGCCTGGTAAGAAGAAGTAAGAGTAGGCCAGTCTCCAGCCTCCAACTTAGGATCAATCAGGACAAAGTTTCCCTGTGAACCATAAACCCTGGGCATACACTTTCTGTCCTGCTGCCATAAACATTTGCCTGAGTTCTGTTTCGTTGTGCAGCTGTCTGATCAGCATGCTGTGACTCTTCACCACTTGCTCTGAGACCTCAAGAGAGACCTCCGAGACCTGCAGAGCAGCAACCACTGAATGTGAAATGTACTTCTGCACCTCTGCAGTGAAACAGAAACACTGCCCACTTTTGGGGGACAGAGCAGAAGTGTCTAGAAAACCAGACAGCTCTCTTATGTAACACAGCCAGAAACATTCATAGAGCTCCTCTTGTGCCCAGTCCAATAACGAGGGATGACCACTTTTATTACAAAGCTAGATTCATGAAGACAGAATTCTGGATGAAAACTTTCATTTGGAATTTTAAGACTCAAAATGTGAAGACCCAAAACAATCCTCTGCAAGCTAATATCACATAGTTGTGTACATAGTGAAGACACAAAGTATGAAACAGCTCAAGAAAGCAGATGCCAGGCTCCCTCATGATCTGGAGTTTGCCTAAATTTGACCTCAGCTTAGGTTCTTATACAGCAAAGCTGAGTAGATAAGCACATACATCATTCCTTTTTATTACCTGGTGAGCCTGCTGGAGCAGCTCCATCCTCTCCTGAAGAATCTGGCAATCATATTCTCTGCTTTTTCTCAGCATCTGACGTCTTAGCTTTTCTACAGCTGTCCTCAGCTCTTCCTGCTGTTTTTCAGTGAGGAGTTCTCCAAACTTTATCACCGTTTCTTGCTGTAAAGCATTGTACAAGGTGGCTTCAAGTTCCTGGATCCTCTGGTTGATGCAATACCAAAAGCCAATTAGAGATGAAACATTGTTTAAAACAGTGGGAGCTGGGGGATTGGTGGCAGAGTCAGGCACCTGCATGAGAGGTGGTCCCTGTGCTCATATGTGCGAAAATATGAGAAAGTCATAAAATGGTTCAGTGTTTTGACAAAAGGATACAAACCTCTTTATTTAAACTATTTTATTCTTAATTGAGGAATCCCTCACTTTGACTTTTTTTTAAAGCCGTTACAGAGATGATTAGCAGTTGGATAGAATTTTCATACCTATTTTTAGTGTAAAGATGAATATTTCACCAAATAGAATATTGACCCATTGTGCTAAAAAACAAAAGTGGAAAGGTTGAAGGTCACTATCAGACTGCCTTGTTCTTAATCCTGCTAATCAATGAGCATACTCATTAACTTGACAAACCAAACATGATGAACTTGCACAGCCAGTGATCAAGACTTATGGATCAAGGTTTGACATAGCAATGTTTAGAGCAGGAATTCTTGATTTTTTGTGGCATATTGTCTTCTTGCTATGACATGTGCAAAACAGCCCAGACTCCAGATCTCAGTTCCAGCTGTTTCCACCGACTCTGGTTGGAGAAGCCAACTTTAATGAGCAATATCTGCCTCTAACTGACAGAAGAGTTTTAGACTTCATGAGATGTGTCTTTTTGTGACACGAAAATGCAAGATGTCAAGTTGAAGCTGTTCAGATTGCATGGTAATGCATTAGAAGGTGAAACAAACAAACAAACAAACAAAACACCCACCTAAAAAAAGACACTAAGAAAAGAGCAAAAAACCCTCTTCCTGATCCAGCAGGAGTCTGTGTCTGTCCCAGTGCTGGCCAAAACGTGCAGTAGAATTTCCTTTGTACATACCATGTATGCTTGGTCAAGAGCTTGCTTCCTGTAGTCCAGTTCTTCCTCCAAATAACCTTTTATTTTGCAAAATTGCTCCTACAATGAAGGATCATTTGGACAGAAAAATGAATGTTACTCAAGGTACTTTGGTAAATTTGACTGAATCAGCTACAGGTATCTGACTCGGGCAGGACTAGGAGACTGGTCTTCAACCAACAGGCTACAGCACTATTAACATTCGACTGAGCTAGAAAAGTAGGAAGAGAAAATAGCTGTGGATTGCTTTGGTATGATAATACACCTGATCTACATGGAACTAATTTCATCATCTCTTTGTTGTCTTCAGGGACATCACTTGCCATTTCAGTGGTTTTCAAACCTTCACTATTCCTTTCCCATGTTATTCTGCTGTTGCAAGTGAACCAGACTGGCAACAATTTCACAGACTCCCCAGTAATCACTGAGCACCTGCATATTTAATTTGCCAAAAAACCTTTTTGGTTATCTTTTGACACACGAAGTAAATGTGACAACACTTAGTATCTTGCCCCTAAAATGGGTATTAAGGAAAGTTTGCTTACCATATCACTTTCCAATTCCATCATCTTCTGATGCAGTGCAGCTTCAGCTCCCTCAATCTGCTGGATCCACTGAGGGGAAGACAATGAGAGTTGTAACCTGCCACGTTTTCTAGGCACACGGGCAGTGGCAAGTGGGACATCTACAGCATCCTGTTAGACTATTTTTACTAATTTATTGATAGTTCTGGGCCTATTTTAAGGCTGTTCTCCTGTGATAGAGCCAGCTGCAATGTCTGTAGGTAGCACTTGACAGAGAAGGAGCAAGAGGAGCACCATTACCAGATGACTGGAAGATAGGAAAGCACACTTTCCTCTTTGATGGACAGGGAACCCATAACCCATTTCATCCCACAGATAATGGCCCACAGTGGGGCTCTAGCACCTGCAAAATAACTTAGCTGGGTAGACAGCAATTCTCTTTGCAGAGGAGGAATTCTTGAGTAGAGTCCTTGGAAGCTATCTTGATGACAAAATTGTGTGCTGCATTTGAGCCACAGAAAGCTATTTTAACCAACCTTCACTTTCTTTTCAATTTCCAAAACAAGAAACTTAGACACATAGTTTCAGTGGAAATTTTGTACACAGATCCCTTCAGAAGCTTTGGAAATCTCAGGACTAGAAATGCCACACTATAACTCACTACAGCTTAAATGTCTGATGGTTTCTCATTCAGTTTACAATTGCAATTTTCATTTTACATTCTTTTTGTGTTTATAGTTTTGACTTCACAGCTTGGGCCAGCTGAGTTTGATATTTTTGCTGCGTTAGCAAGGTGTTTAGGACTGTGCTGGTACAGTTTACTTTATCTGGGGAATCACTTCAGTTGCCAGAACGTTTGACTATACTGACAACAACAACAACAGAGCAGAAAATGTCCAGTGTTACTTGAGACCTTAGATAACACATGAGAAAAGCAAGCATACAAGTTACCTTTTCTGCCAAGGACAATACAGTGGAAGCCTGAATTATGGCCACTTGTTCTTCATTTCTTAAATTCTGTGAAAAGCAAAGGAGGGAATAAGAAACTCAGCTGCAGTTTCCCACATGAATAAAGATAATCTAGGCTACAGACTAAGTGTACAGATTTCAGGGAATCCCTGTAGTGCTAGGTATTCTGTTCCCATCAAAACATTCAGAATTTGTTAACATATTAAAATGAACACTGTTTTTGCCTTCCTGCATGACATGGAATATATGTTTTCATTCCATTAAATCTTATGAGAAACATAAACTAATATTAGACCCATTTGTCTGTCTTCATGCTAGTTTTACAAAGCTGAATTTCCATTAAAGCTTTTGTAAAAATAATGCTGATTTATACCAGCATGTAAATAGACAATTGGGATCCTTCACTTTTATTTCTTATGCACTTCCTTAAAACATACCTATAGTGTTGGCCAGATATAGAGTATGATCTCTTTTACACGGATGACTAACGCGGGCAGCAATGCCCACTTGGAAAGTCACAGGGGATTTGAGAATTCTTGCCTACTTATGAAACTGTTTACAGAGGAATCCTAGTCCTGATGAAGATGCAGTTGGCTCAGAATGTCAAACTAATTCACATGCTCTCCTAAATGACTGCAGTGCAGTCAGGCTCATTTCCAAATATCAGTGGCCTTTGGACATTCATCCCAGTCTGCTAAGCCAGATGTTAAAGCTGCTATTCATTACCAGTTTCTCTGACTATCAAAATCTCACAAATCCTTAACTTATGGAAAAAAAAAACCCACTCCTTAAATTAATTGTTCTGATATTATGTAGTTATGCAGATAAAAATCATGATAATTATAGATTTCACTTACTCAACTTTAGAAAATGCAGCTTGGTAAGGGAAAATATCTCCCACTTTAACTTACCCCATTGTCACCTAGGATGTCTAGCTGCTTGATGAGGTCTGGGATGCTGACATCCTGCAAAGAAAGAACATGGTAAAGGCACAGCATACACAGGCACACAGCTGCAATATTTGTCCCTTCTGTGAATCACGCTGAAATCAACCATTTTGTTTTATCCCATGGAGATGCATCACATGCTGATTTCAGTTGCCTTTGAGCCAGCTTTTATGATTATTGTAAAGATCATGAGTCCAATTCAGTTGTGTCAGTCATCATACACACTCACATTAGCCTGAGTTTAAATGCTTAAAGTTTAGTGGAGTTATCAGCAGAGATGGATGTAATGGGGCTGTATGGGCAGCATGCAGCACCCGGGTAGTTGAAGTGCTGCCTTGTAAAACTGACCTACCTTAACTCCTTCCTTCATGCAGTAGATCTGTAGAGCACTCACACCATCTGAGAAGGGGTGAATCTGGAGATTAAATGGTGGGGATCGTCTCTCTCTTTCCTGAAAATAAATTGAAAAGATGAGAACACATTAGAATGGGGAAGATGCACACAGAACTCATTAGATGCCATAACTATTGTTTATGTCATGCTTTGCAAAGCCAAACTCTTAAATTTAAAAGTCAAAGAAACAAACATTTAGACTGAGTCTAAAAAACAGTGTACCAAGTAGGACAGGATCCTCAGCCCAAGTTTATTATTTTACAGGAGGTCATTTATTTGATTAATTATATCAATTTGCAGATTGTCTGTGGAAAGGTTCCCATCTGGCTAAGACTCAAGTGATTTGCTTAATGAAGTGCTGAACAACTATATTGTTGTATATACTCCCTTTAGAAACAGGTATTTGACTTCAGTCTGCCAAGATACTCATATTATACCTGTGCTCATCATATTGTATGTTGCATGTTGCATGTTCTAATATCTATGGAAAGTAGTAAGTTAAAAAAAGTTTATCAATTTAGCTATTTATAACCTTCATCACACAAATCTACAAATATTTGTCCAGTGCCAAAGGACCAAAGACAGAAATTTTAAGATTTTTTTTTGTATCCCTTTCAGGTACTTGGACAATCACAGAATTGAAAAGCAAATTTCACTTTCAAATACATTTTTGGTCTATGAACATGTAATTCACTTGGTCGGTCCAGTTCTTTGTTATCTGGAAGCACAGCTGTCAGGTAAAGCTGTGGAGAAGGGATAAGCCGATGACAAATCTGTCATCCTCTTCATGAAGGCCAGGAAAGTCTCTGTGTTGCCTACAAGCTCTGAGCGGCAAGTATACAAGGCCTTGGACAGCAACTGAGAAGAAAAACTGAGAAATAAGCCAGCTTAGACTGGAGAAAAGTCCAGGTTGAAGTTTTTATCAGCTGGTGCTCATAATAAGAACCTGTAACCAGGGGCAGTCTGGGAGAGGGAGATTGAGGTCTGACACAGTCCTCTGGCCACCTTGCAGAGGCTTCTGAAGTTCCTCCATCAATCTGCAGTGTTGCCAGAGGCACCTTCCTTACCTAACACAGGTCAAGAGGAGAGCTGCTCAACAGGGAACGTCTCCAGTGCCTGCAAGCGCGACAGTGCTCTCAAGCGGGCAGACAAGCTGCTGCTATTCCCTGTGCTAGGGCCAACAGCCTCCAACCACAAATTAGGACAACTCCAGGCCAAGCACTATACACACGTAGACAAAACGTTTCTCATCCCCTCCACAGTGGCAGAAAGCTGAGGTAGAGAGATTAAACCCAAACGTGCCTCAGGAACCAACAGAGCACAGAAGCCATTGAAACCTCTTGTCTAGGGAGGCACCATGGCCTTGTGCTCTGTCCATCCCCAGGAGCTCGCAGCAGCTGCCCCGGGCACAGGGCAGCCCACGGCAGTGCCCCGGGGACCCGTGGGGCCCCCAGCAGGGTGCCCTGTGGGCAGTGCCAGCCCTGGCTCCAGCTCCCTCCGCCGCAGGAGCCAACGGGCGTTCCTGCTCTGCAATAAGGAGTGCTCCAATTGCCCAGTACAGATCGGTTTGGGTAGCCCCTCTCTCCTCTCACAAAGTCCCCACAGAGAAAAGAACTCAAGACTTGCTGAGTCAGAGGGGACCAGGTACAATCCTTTTACCCCTGTAGGTATGGTACTGGAATAAAACAGCCCAGAGCCTGAAACTTGCTCTTACAACTGCTTATGCAATTTCATTGATCACTGTTAAACTACACTTCTAACTAAACTAAACAGTTTCAATCCTTCAAGCACAGGGTTAGGGAGGTGTACTTCTCACAGCAGCACTCTCAATGAAACCTGAACAACTCTCATCACCTTTGCTGAAAGAGGGGAAAAAAAAACAAAGCCAGTATCATTTATAGATCATCAATAAGCTTTTCAGAGGGAGAAATACAGCTTCAAAGACCCTGAAGAGGGAACTGTACCTGCACCTCTGACTTCTTAAAGGAACACTCTAATCTTCAGCTATTAGAGACAAAAGTATGCTCAACATTTCTTTGTCCTCCAAGACCTGCTCAGGTTCATGAAAAAACAAAACCAACCAACCAACCATCCAACCAGCTCCTGGATGCCTACTTTCAGGAGAGATCTTAGCTGTGAACAAGCATGGAGCCCTGAGAAAAGTACATGAGAACAGGGTTTAAACCTTGCTTATTTGGTTAATTTAAAGGTAATTCTTTTCTGTTAGTTTTGTAGACTCCAGGCCAGCAATAAGAACAAAGCATGTTGACAACAGACTCCTCCAAAGTACTAGAAAACTCATATCCACAGGTGTGATAACTAAGAGGCACACTTACATCAATCAGCTAAGCTTCCGTATGCACACTGGGCACCTGGCTCAGAGAGAGGTGACCCAGTCAAGTATAGGGCTTGCTGTTTCCAGGATATTAGAGCTGACATATTTCAGCTCACAATTAAAAATGCCATGCCTGATTTGTCACTCAATAGGGTGACAAATGTCACTACAATGCTTGTGTAAACACTTGATTAAAGTTGATGTCCAGTGCAAATGTCCTAGTTCCATCTGGTACCAGCTCTACTGTAAGTAACTCCCCCTTCACCTCCAGCTCAAGGTTGCGGAACTCCAGCAGCTCGTTCTGGTCTCTGGCATCCTGCAGCTCCTGTTGCAGGCGGCTGTTCTCTGCTTCCAGTTTCTCTATCTAATAGAAATATATACATTCAGGATCTGTGACTGTTACAAGAAACACTGAATATTTAGTGCGTAGTAGCTGAGGTAGCATAGGCTATGCAAAATCCAAACTCTAGAGATGATTCATGAACTGCTGTTCTACCTCACCGAGTCTTTAGTTTACAGGTGAACTACTCATCAATATCAGCATCATAAAATGCTTAGGTGTTCCTAAAATGGGCCCCATCCTAGTGGGAGGAAGTTAACTCTCCAGAGGTGTCAGGTGAGCAGATGAGTCTGCACTAGCTATTTAACACCCTGCTCTCAGTGAAACACTGGGACAGATGGCCTTGGGGGGGAGCAGAGGCTGGACCAGAGGTTCCCAGTGTGCAGTACTTGAAGCGCAGATGGCACGCAGAGAGCGCTGTCCTCGTGGAGGCAGCTACCTGAGCAGCCACCCCACCCCTTGCAAGCACCTCTGGAAACTGCATGACAAGCATCTCCACACAAGCAGCTCTGTCAGTTAGCAAAGAGACTTAAGTACCATCCATTGGCCAACTGTCTACAGCTTGCTTGTTGCAGCCAGCTGCACCTCTAGCTCCTCAGCTGGCTCCCTTCTGCATGTCTCCAGACAGTGCCAGGATACGTCAGGTTTTTATTTCGCAGTCAGGTTGCCTGGGTAAGGCCCAGACAAGGGCAGATAGGGAGCATGGTGACACTGAGGTCAGATGAGCCCCCATGGGTCAGTTTACTGGATGGGGAAGGATAGCACAGGGTTGGAGATTTATTAGGTGTATTTAAGGAAGGGAAGAAACACAGGCTAAGAAACCTCATCTGGAGAGGTGAAAGATGTCAGGAGACCTGGTGCTGGGAGTTATGGCCTTTTGCTGATGGCAGTCATATGTAAGGCCACTGATGCTACTATTGGTGGTATGCAAGCAATGTTGAGGTCCTTTGTATCCTTACGTTCCATGATTACAAATACATACATACAAATACATGTACAAGCACAGAACCAGATGGATATTCCTACATGTACCAAGGAACCGAGCAGTACAAGTTCCACTGGACTTAGGGATGCCTTTAAGCCCTTAAAAATATACAGAACACAGGGACTAGGAGTATGGAAGAGTCCTGGTATTAGAGGGTGGCTGCATTTCTGCTGCTGTTTCACATCCAGAAGCTAAGCTCCAATCATCCTGAGAGTGCAGCAGCAGCAGCCTCTTCAGTGCAATGCTACTGGAACATAAAGGTCTGCACCTCAGAGCAGAGCATCCAGACCCCAGGCTGGGGCTTACCAGCAAAGCTGGTGCATCAGCAGCTGCCAGCAACAACAGCACCCAAGCAGAGCTGGAGAGGGCTTGTGTATCCATGTTATCCTGTCCATATGAATCTATGCTGTTCTATCCTGATACTGTACCTATAAGCATGAGACTACATATTCAAAAAGTGTATTGAGGAGCCAGTACATGCACAGAACTTGGGAACATACCTTGTCTAAAAGCTCTTGGTTCCTCTTAATGAAAAGCTGTTTGTCTTCCACCCAGTGCGAGTCCTGTTGGATGAAGCAGTATTATTACAGAATAATCAAACCCCAGCAAGTTGGGCATGTTTATTGAAAACTGGAGTCACAATATTCAGGCTTTAAAATCCTACAGGAGCAAACTCTCATTTACAGAATAACAACATATTAGACTACCAAGCTGCAGCAAGGCTTCCGAACTCACTAGACCTGCTTCTTTACAGAACAGCAACATTACCTCTCCTGGAAGTCAATACTGAAATTGTGCTAGGTATTTTGTAAGCAGAGCAACTAAGATCCAAAATAGGAAAAGAAAATACAAAAGAAGTGCTTACCTGCCCTTTCTGTGCCAAAGTTTTCTCCAGATCTTCTATTTTGGCTTTATACCTCTGTACTTCAGCTTGGAGCTGCTCCTGAGCCTGTTGAAGTCAGGCACAGCATTAAAACGTAACAAAACCAAGCAGTGTGACTGGTATGAAAAGGAAACCAAACACAGCAGAGTCTGAGTTCATGCTGTTCCTTTTACTGAGTGAGTAATCGTTACAAAGATTCTGGCTCAGCAGTGTCTCCTGCTACCCCTCAGATCAGCATACAGATGACAGAAGGGAACAGGGTGGTAGATCAACCCCCTCTCCCCACCCAAGACTACTATTACCATGGATGGCTTTAGAGCAGCAAAAGTCAAGCCCAGGTATGACAGGCTTTGCTCAGGGGCAGTCCCTGAATTGAAGTACTTAGTAGATAAGAGTGGCAAAAAGGTAGTGGAAAGCAGCAATTGTAACTGCCAGGGGAGGTCTTCAAGAGCTGACTCAACAAAGGTGTGTGTGTGCAGTCTCAGAGCTGATAATGCTGTGTGCAGGAGTTTGGGCTGGAGATCTCCTGAGGTCCCTTCCCAGCCTGAATGATTCTATCATTCTAATAGAGGGACAACACTTTTAGCCTTAGAAGGCTTGTTGTAGCCTGCATTATATTCAAACTTCAATGTAAATTGCATTTCTCTGTTACAAACAACTCAGGTGTTGTTTATTCCTAAAACTGGTGCAGTGTATGCCTTGGTGAAGACCCACAGGCCTCCATTTACCTTTAAAACCTAACCCCATTCATACCTTGGCAATAGATGAGAAAACCCTTGTGATTCTGTGCCAAAGTGCAGAACTGCCTGCTTTGGCCTGCCTGCCTAACTGCAGTTTTCAGGTTCAGGTGGAGAACAGCACCTTGTAAACTGAGGGACTGTGTCCATTCTTAGTTGTCACTCTCCTTAAACGTCCTCAGCAAATGAGTGGACATCTCTCAGTTGTATGGATGTTTTATGTAACTCCATTCTCTAGTATGTCACTTTGAGGGGTGTGTCTGTCCTGATAGCAATTTAATGCTTTTATCCTCAAACAACTACTGACCTTGGCTTCTCTTTCAGCATCTATGATGCCCCCAGTCTGTTCCTGCAGCAGTGCATACGCTCTCTGCAGAGCCTGGTACTCCTTTGTCAGCTGCCGAAACCGCAGTTCCGATTCTTCTGCTGCTAAACCCTGACAGATAAGAGAGGACATGTCTAAGCATCAGATAGCAGAGCACTGCCAAAGCAAAGAACAAAAGTGTGATTTGTTAAGCACAACAGTTGGTTTACGGGTCTTAATTCAAATACCTTTTATGGTGAGATTGCTGTGATACGAAGTAGTAAGAGTCTTTAAATGAAAAGAAACGTCATAAGTTTATTTTCTTGAAGGAGGAGAGAAAAAAAAAGACATCTCAGATTGCAATGAAGTCATAGATGTAGACTCCATGGACTAGATTTTTGAAAGAACTTCTCAACATTTCAGTAACCAAAATCAAGGCCAAAGTTAATGTAGAACTTATCACTCCCTATGCAATAAAAAAGCTGAGAGTTTTTGATTCCTGGCCATTTGTTCTGGAAGTCAAAGTCTCTTGAAAACCTGTCCTTGCCTATGGAAAAAGTCATATCTTACCTCATCCAGATCATCATCTGGGGTTGCTGGTGTTCTGTCTGTTCTATATGAGGCCACAGAGGATGTTTCAGAATCCATGGAATCATCATCGTACCCAAAAACTGTATCCACCACATGTCTCTAAAGAAGGGAAAACATGATTCTGAATCTGCTTGGAAACAGGTAACATGGGTTTTGGGGTGTGGGGTGGAGAAAGTTGGTTCAAAATCATAATTACTTGTTACTTAAAAAAGGCAAGACATAAAAAAAGAGCAATAGGCTACCACTGCAACTACCAGCTCCAAAGAAACCCAAAGGGAACCATACTGAAGATTAGCTCTTGTGCTGGTGGAGAATGAATTTGCTGATTAATTTTCTCTGAGCTGAGGATCTGGCCCAGTCTAAAACTTGGAAAACATAATAGGAGCAGCAACATGTCAAAGGAAAAGCCCTTGCCCTTGCAGGAAGGTAGGAGAAATGTTTGTTAACCCCAAAGCTGTTTAGAAGACATCTCTCGGCATGCTGGCTGGTGTGCAAAGGTAGCACCATAACCAGCTGCAGACGTTTGCAAAACGATCCTTGTCTCACAGACACTGCTGATATTTTTAACACCCCAGTGCTTCTCTCACTGATACTCAGTTGGAGTTAGTGAGTAAAATCTATGCTAATACAAAACTAGCATGAAGGAGCTTTTATCTCACACATCCCTTCCAGCCCTGGGTTAACTGCCCCATGCTGTACGAGATGGCTCACATGGTTTGGGTGTATGTCTGACTCCTCACTATCTTCCAGCCTCAGGGACTGAACTGAATCAAATAAAGCTGCGAGCTGCGTCTGACGACAGATACTTGACCCTGCAAGGCTTGGCTTCAGGGTATAGATTTGAGCATTTAAATATGTGGGTTACGAATAATTCTGCAGACTGATCAACAAGCATTTAAGATGCACTTCTGCTTTGGAACATCTTTCACTTTTGCTGACAGGTTACAACCTTCTAAGCTTGGATTTCGAATCACACAAAAAACATGTACCAAAAATGCCAATAACCTTCTGCATACATAATCTTTTTTTCTTCATTATTTTTCTAAGTGAAGACAAAACCCATATTCTCCCACGTTAAAATCGCCAACTTGGAAATCAAGTTGACCAATGAAAACACTTTTTAGTCCTTGTTTCCCAGTTGTGTCTGCTGTGTATTGCTTCAAAACCCATACAGAAACAATATGACTTCTAGGATGTGCTGGTCTGAAATTCCCTGTGTGTAGGAAAGAGTTGCACTGCTTTCACAGAACATAGCTGAGGAACCAATGGATGCTCTTGGAGCACAAAGAGCAACCAGGCTGTCTCCTACACACTATTTCTGCTTTCTGGAGGTGAGACAGGGTTAGCTGTTGCAAAGTCATTCTTCACGTCTAGCTAACAAAGGAGCTATCTGAACTCACTACTCATCTCTAAAATTGTAAAAGATAACAGCTCTGGACTCGGCCCAATTCAGGGTAATACAAAGGCTAGCCAAAGGCCTGTAGAACTGAGCAGGAGAGAATGACAATTTCTCAGGCAGAATCTTTCACTTGAAAAATAAAGATGCACAAGATTTTGCTTTAGACTGTATGTGCTGTGAAAAATACCTAGCAGAAGATAGATGAGAAGGTCTATGGAAAGGTAAATACATCTCAGTGTAAAAGACCTTGAGACCAATATGAGTAGGAACCAGATAGAAGGAAGATTATTACTATTTCAGAAGCAGGGGGAAAAGCCCATTTTGCTGAAAATAAAATAGCTATGTTCCCTTAACTGAATTTCAAAGTGGACTTGAAAAGCTCTCCCAAAGTAACGAAGGTTTATAAACCTGATCACTAAAGCAGATTGTTATAATCCACAAAGCTCTCTTTAATCAGATTGCTGAAGTTTGTTCTCCTACAGAGACTACTAGTATTTTTATAAACTGAAAACATTTTTTCCTCTTACCTTAATTGGCTTTGAGCTCCTTTTATGCTTTCTGCGACGAATTAGTTTCTCTCTGTCCTGAAAAATAAGATTAAAAAGTTACTCCCTCTTCTCGCTTGCAACTGTAGGCGGCCAAACCTACAAAGGAAATATATCATTTGGCTTCCACCAACTCTCTGTTCACACACTCAAACAGGAACCTGATTCCAGGTGGAAGGTAGGGTTCATATCCAAATCTGTATGTCAGCTGAAAACCACTTGAAGAAGGGAAGATGGAATAGCTGAAAAAAAACCACCCTCTGATGTGCAGTTTCCTTGACAGGGTGTCAAAGAGCAGGTACTGAGACTTCCTGCCAAAGTCACTGGGAGGCCTGTTGCAGAGGACTGGTTTGGGCTTTGTACGAGAGGCTGTCTGCCTTCCCTACAGGGGAAATGCTGCCTCTGGCTCAAAGTCATTAAATGATGGGAGTGTAGAGCTCACCACTCCAAGCAATGATGTCTTAGAAGAGGCAACAGCCTGGTTTGGAGTCTCTTTCTCCTTCCCCTCAATATCTTAATGCAAAGTCAGGCGAAGAGACTGTCAGTATTAAATGACAGAAGAACCAGTGAGCAGTGCACGCTTTTCCAGCACATGATATGGCATTGTGTGCCTGTCTCTGTTAGGGAAACTTTTTAATGGTAGCTTAGTTATTTTATTATATTAAAACAGCTCGGCCCAGCTCTGGCTTGTGAAAACACAGGTATCTTCCCAAGCTCCACAGTTCTCAGTCTGGGTTCGTTTCTAAGAGTTGATTCACAGACAAGAGTTATAATTTTGTGTTGTAGGGGCTGATGCCCCACTAGAAATTCAGTCAAACTGCACCCATGCACACCTATGTCTAAAGACTTGCAGGTGTTTAAAGTAAAGTAAGACAGGAACCTTTAGACCTCTAATTATAAGGCAACATACTACCAGTGGTGAACTGTACACAGGAATGTTTCCTAGTGCCCTGGTGCTTTGGACATACCCTTGTTAACTCATCAATTATGTTCTGTTGCTCTATGACCTGAAGCTTTAAGAATTCAGTTTCTTGTTCCTCATTAGCCTGATCCAGGTCATTGAGAGATCTTAATTTCTTCAGAGGAGGATGTGATGTAATTTTTTCTCTCTGTGGTAAGAAGAAGAAACAGATGAAATAATATCAAGCAATTAAAAGACAAAAAGACTACCTTTCAGTTAAAAATTAAGACATTATCTTTCATTTAAGCTGTATATGCTTCAGTTACAATATTTTTATAACTTTATTAACACACATCAGCACTTCTTAACAAGAAAGCAACACAGCAAGGCAAAGTTCATCAACCAAAACATCAAAGCTTTATCTATTTACTTACTGTGTAGCAATATAGCCTCTACAGCAGCCCTTAAAGGTCACATATGATAACTCTTCCTTTGCCATCCATCAAGATGCCCCAACATGAGGCAAATATAGCTGCACCCTCTATCTGTCCAGGGGATATGCAAATAGCACCTACTCCCATGGCCCCATGTCCTTACTGATACCCACCACATGACCATATTCAGTGAAGAAATGGACATGCTTTAGTCATGTGAAAGTCGAAAGGAGGAAAGGCAAAAAACATGGTATCAGAACTATTTTATTCAGAAGTCCACACCCTGCCTGCTCCTGAGCATATCTGGGAGAAGAGATGGCTGCAGCCCACGAAAATTACCCTAGCCACCCACAGATTCCTAACATCTGTAATTTGGACATCTATAGTGTACAGAACAGATGACAGGGAGCTAAATTAGAATGTATGTGCTGTGTGCACATATATACATCAGTGCTGCTGCCCACCAATGTCTAATGCATGCAGACTCCCAAGTCTCTTCCCTTTGCTGTGGGAGAGCCCAGAGGGCTGTCATCTGTACCACCACAGCTGAGGAAGAAGAACTCTGACCTGTGACACCTACAATAAGTTTATCTGTCATCTGGGCATGGGTGAATTGCACTCTTAAAGTGGATTAACCTTGGAACTCTCAAACCTTGTTTCTGTAAGACAAGAAAGTTAATCTGATCGTTTCACCCTAATCAGCAGTTTTTTCCACTGCAGGACAGCCAGCCTGCTCCAGATGAGGACAGCAGCTCTACAAGCCAGAGACACGACGCACAAACGCCCTTACCAGGGGCAGCCTTCTCATCCTGTGGCAACCCAGTGCTTAGAATCATAGAATCCTTTAGGTTGGAAGAGACCTTTAAGATCATCAGGTCCAACCATTAAGCCAATACTACTAAGTCCTCTGCTAAAACAGAATCAGAATCACTAAAACAGAATTAGAATCATCAGAACCTCCACCTCCTGTTTTTCTTAATGCCAAAACAACATCAGTGCATGTGTAAAGAGTGGATCCTGACTGATACTCAGGGAAATTCCATTTGAAGGATATACAGACATAACTGTTTTGACCCCTCTTCTTACAGTCCTGATACATGAAATTTATAACTCCAGCCAAATTTATAACACCATCATTCTCCTGTTCCCATGTCCATCTACCACACATGTTTTATGGAAAGGCTGCATGTCCTCAGTGGCAGACCAGACCTTTCCTTTGCCACCAGTAGTTCTACCAAGAACATGTCCATTCAAATACGGACCGAACAGTGACGAACGCTGCCTGGAAACACCGCTCTCAACAGCTTCCTTTTTCAGTTCCAGATGCAAAAAAGCACAGCAGGATATAACTCGTTTGGAAAAAAAAAACCAAACCTGAAACTCAATATTCTAATTTCTGGAATAGTATAGAAGACTATGATTTGCATTCACTTCAATATATTGCACGGGTATGCATCACACGTTACATTATGTAAGTCTGTGACACAGACCCAAGCATGGCTGTACCCTGTCAATAGCATTACACAAAATATGCATCATATTTTCTCTCTGTATGTACACACATACGCTATGCAGACGTGGCCACCATAACAGACGCAGGTCATACAGTAATTCACAATTTGCTCTTCAGTACCAACCATTTCTATATTTTCTTTAGTGATCGCTTTGAGTTTATCTTCCATGCGCTGCAAAGACTGCATAAGTTCATCATTTCTCTTCGTGAGGCACTTGTTCTTTTCCAGAAGAGGTTTACATTGTTTCTCAGCTTCTCGGACACGCTTCAACTGGATTGATAATAGCAATTAATAATTGTAAATTATCCAAATAAAAGATATTTTTCCTCCCTCCTTTGTTATTTTTGTTACTTCCCTGTTGTACTACCATCCCAGTAAAATGCCAAAGTGATCTAACGCAAGTGATGCTTACAGCTTCCATAAATTTATCTATAAATCTCAAAGCATAATTCTGCATGTTTGTTTCTGAAGAATGGCTTTATCCATGGGAAGACTCACATACAGCTGAAGGAACCCTCTACAGACTCAGACAACCGCAAAGCTGCTACTGAAGTCCGAAACGACCTGTGCTTTATCTGCAGGAAACCCACTGACCTTCTCAATGAAAGACAGATTTGCACAGGTACCTCCTCAGTCTGGATCACAGCAACAACAGCATAGTTATAAGTCTGGTTTTTAATGCCACACTGTGAAATACTTGTGCATATGCACAATGAAATTTGTTTTAATAAAACAAATCTCGTAACATTTAAACATCAAATCCCATAAGGCAGGAAGGTATCCTAGGGCATGCCTGGAAGTTCCAGTACTGGTATAACTAGAATTTTCACCAAGATCTCTTCCCTCTGAAAAATTAGTTCCATCCAGTAATACTGAGTGTTTTAGAGATATAATTTCTTTTACAAAGGGAGGACAAGGAAGATGGCATGTGGCTGTGAAAAGACATCTTCTCTGTGTCCTGACAATCTACCTAACAAAGGCACTGTCCTAGTTCTGTATTACTGTTTGTCACTGGGAGATTCCCATCCCTTGCAGTTCTGCTGAGGAAGGAATCACAAGAATATTCTGTAGCTATTAAGAACAGTTAACCACATTTACTTACATCATCACATCATCTTATTAGGCTATTTAAACTAATACAGTGATTTTGTTTGAAGCAGGTAACTGAACAGAGAAAGGGGGGGAGCAGCTAGGAAGTTGTTACATCTTTGATCAGCACAGTTGTGGGCAAAGCAATCATTTGTTCTGCCCTAAAAATTATTTGTTGCTAGTCCAAATGTACCTTACAATGTGTGGTACTTCCAGCAGTACTCCTGGTCACATTTAACAAAATGTGTTCATGGTAGTTACACAGTGCAAGATACAGCTTAGAAGTCTTTCAAAATAGATTTTTTTCCCTGTGAAAAAATAGGCTGAATATTTAATGACATGCAACAGCTAGTCAAACTGTCTCTGAATCTGACTCCAAACTACTCAGTATCACAGAGATTTGCGGGCTGAGAGCTTTTCAAAACAGAAGAGAAACACATGAACATATTTGCAATTTGCAATCTTGATAAGACATTATTTTGCAAATATTACATTAAGAACATTGAGGAGATCCAAACCTGAACTGATATGAAGGTGTGCATTAGGACTCCTAGCCCACGAATTAAAAAAAATAAAAATAAAAAAAATCAGTTGTTGAATTTCACCACCCTCATCCTTAATCACAGAAGTGGAAATATGGAGAGGTTAAAAAGCCAGGATGACGACTTCAACACGCAAGTATCTCTATCTAGGAGTCAATCAGATAAAGGGATCAATTCTCCATTGACTAGGTTAGGAATAGTTAAGTGGTGGATCTAGGGAGAATGGACAAACACTGGACTACAGACATTATTTCATTTACAATATAAGTCCCATCGTACACTGCTGTATTCTCAAAAGGTCAAGGAGGAAACATAAGCATCCATATAGAAACCTACAACCCTCTCTGCCTCAAATCCCATTGGGATTTTGTTGTACTCGTATAACTTCAGTGAAATCACTGGTTAATTCTAGGATTAAAAAAAATATCCCCCTCAGCCTCCTGAGCGACCAGCCGGATGGCAGTAACAGGCACAGTCTCCAGTGGCTGCCACCCCGGGCTCCTCCCCTCTGCCCTCCCTGTGGCTCCCAGCCTCCCCTGGCTGCCAGCACCCAGCTCACCCACCAGCTCGTTCCGCTCGTCGACCAGCAGCGTGTTCCTGTCCTCCAGCTTGCGGATGGTGGCGTTCAGCTCCGCCATCCTCTTCTGGTTCCTGCGCAGGTCCTGCCCGGGGGCAACAGCACAAGGCAGTCACCAACCCCCTCCAAAGCACACGCTTGGGAAAAGAGTCCTCAAAACCCACACCGTGGTCAGCTCAACCTCTCACCAACAAACTGTATTTATGGATTTTTACGGTACCGATCATGCTTGTGAAAATAGATATTGTTGAAAGGAAGTATTTGGTTTGGGGGATACTTTAACAGAAAACTTTCAGCCGTTTAAAAAAATAAAGAGAAAACAACCATTTTTATGGTAGTGAAGAAAAAAGAAAAAGCAAGAAGGTTCTAATTTTTATTGCCTTTTCATACGTATTGCTTCTTTATGCTGAGCCTGAAAGTCAGGTGAAAAAGTAAGGACGTCCCTTCCAGTATCCATTGCATTTACCTTCTTATTCCTCATTTGTGTATGTATAAATACATGTATATACACACATATGTTGTGTAAATGGCACGTATTTAGTCACACAACCAGTGAGCTGCATGCTTTGTTAATGACAGCAAGAGCGGGGTACATGCAATATAAGATGGAAAAAGAGGATGACCTCCTAAGAGTCTCCTGGATTCCCCCCCAGCCTTCTCTCTGCCCAACTCTGTCTGGTTTTGAGGATGCATGCTGTCCAGGTAGTTATGTTCATGGCATGATTCTTTCAAGGGGGCACTATTTATTCAAGATGTTTTACATCTGTAAATAGAGCAACTGAGGAAATCACTTTACAAAGCTTTGTCCCACTAGCACTCTCCCTGAGGAATCTACGGGCATAATTTCTCTACAGTGAATAAGAGTGGGAATGTTTTCCCAGGGCCTGAGAAAACATTTAAGCAAGAGAAACAGCCATGTTTCTGTTTTGTAGGGGCCAGTAAAACCTGCATACAGGGCTGCTGCAGTGCTCGGAACCATCTCCAGCCCTTCCTGGGATCTCTCTCTTGGGACTGCTCATATTACACTCTGCCTCCTTCACCAAGAAGAGCTGCTCATCCAAAGCTTCCTTCTGCAGCTGCAGCTTCTGCACATAGCCTGTCTGTGTCTCCAGTTCCTTCTCCAAGGAAAATATGATCCTGTCTTTAGCCTTGATCTCGTCCATCTGCATGAGAGAAACACCAGAACAGTGTTATTACTGTGTAAAGTCAACAGCATTTCAGCCTTCTCCAACCCAGCAGTGCAAGTTTTACTTCACAGCAGCATTCACCACTTGAATCTGCTCGATCATGCTGCACCAGGCTCGCAGTGCACTTGGAGGCTTCAGCCACAACCATATGATGACACAGTGGCAGACTGACCATTGTTACACAGAGCGAAGCCCAGGAACTGAACATGAGGTGAGGTGTTAACAGGTAATTGGATGAAGAGTTCAGGCTTTCACATTGCATTTTGGCCAGTTATCTATACAAGTTACAAAATATGTATAACCCCTGACAAAACCCAAAAAGCTTAGACCAGCTCCTGCTCGTGTAAATGGAGCTACAGCAGCCAAAGCAACAGAGGCTATGATCTGGTTCTCACACACAAGGTTGGTGCAGACACAGTATTTCTTAAAGTTTATTCCCATGTTAATAATAATCCTGCTGAGTGCACACTCAAGGCTATTCATTTGTTACTTCATTTCTGCCCAACATCCCAGGACTATCCAAGACAAAAATAAGTGCATCATTTTACTCCAGAGCAGCTCTAAGAATGATAGCTGAAAGGAAAAATTTTAGATTAAAACTTAGAATAACATCAGCCCATACACACCTTGCAACCACTGGTGAATCAGGATTTGCAAATTACTCTGGCAAAACAAAAGTACTATTATCTGGGAATTATATGAACCATTCCCTGAAAACAAAAATGATATCTGTGACAAATTTTTCCTGAAACTTCTGGAGATATTTTCTAGTCAGACTTGACAAAACCCTCCCCCAAATATTTTTCAAATGAGCAGATCCAGATTCTGATCTCCATTAACTAGATATCACTCTGATATAACTTCCTCCACTCTGACAGCAATACAAGGGATTTGGAAACCCCTTGTGTAAGTCAGATAAAAATAATTCTGGACTTCTTCAAGGTTCTTAAGCGAGTAAATAGCCTCCTAAAAGCCTTTAATCAGTTGCTAAAGGTACAATCATACAATATATATACATGGAACCCAAGTTGATCTTAATGTTCCTAAGTGGCTCAGTTTTATCTGGAATTTCACTATAGTTTCTTTTTATATTAAAACTGTGAAAATACATCTTCAGTTTCAGAAAAGAGAAAGAGAATAGTTTGTCCTCATGGCTACACAGAACCGCAAATGGGGATTAAAGTAACAAGAATGGTCAAAATTCAGAAGGCAAATATGAAGAATCCACCACTACTAGTCTGTACTGTATTACTGGGCACTTTGGCTACACAAGAATATACCCCCAGTACACTGACTTTGAACTGTAGAAAAAAATACTTAAAAAAAAAAAAAAACCAAACTGTGACAGTTTAAATTATCATTTCTTTTACTTAATTGTCAAATCTTGAATTCCAGCATTCAAGCCAAACTTTCCACTGCTGCAAGCAGGTCCAGCTCCCCTGATGACAGGGAAACATGGCAATTTGCAGCACTGCTGGTTCAGGCCTCATTTAGTTCATTTTCCCCAGTAACTACTGAAGGCTATGCCAAGACCAAACCAAAAGGTACCTCCCCTGCTGCCATGGTTCAATGTGTTTAGGATACTACCACAAGGGCTAGAGAAACTACCACCCTGCCGGCGCAGCTCCACACCCCCTTTTCCTGACGCTGTGCATTAGTGCCCCCGCCAGCCAGGCCCTCGCAGGCGAGGCCGGCCGCTCCCGCGGGGTGTGAGCTGCCACCCCTCACCATCACCTAGAGACTGCTGGGGAACGACAGGGAGAAGCTTGTAACAGTTCTGCAAACTGAGGTGCACTGCAGAGTTCTGCTATTCACAGAAAGCCAAGAGGCACAAGTGGCAAACTCGCTACAGCACGAAAGAACACACGAACTGTTTCGGTTACTGACCAGGCGGCGAATATCCCTTTCACTCTCCCATTTGATCTTGGAAATGGCTTCCTGGTGGGACTGATGTTCACTCCGAAGATCCCCTGCCTTGATCTTATCGGCCTGGATCATGTTGTTAAGGGCCTCATCTACCTGCTTTTTGGCAGACTTCAGTTCAGTGATTTCCTGCAGAAGCTTAAGGCGCTCGCAGTCGAACTGTTTTCTGGCCTCCTCTCGAGCCTCGATGGTCAGGGCTGTCCGTACTTTGTCGCTGCTCCCGTCCCGCAGCGCACAGAGCGCTGACTTGAGGCGCTGGATTTCACTGTCTCGGACTTTCACCATCCGTGTCATCTCCTGCTCGTGCTGCTTGATAAGGTTCTCCCTCACGGCCTGCAGCTCCTTCATTTTCTCCTCATGGAGTTTGGCTTTGAGCTCCGTGATCTGCACGGTCTGCTTGCGCTGCTCCACCTCACGGATACGCTTAGTTTCTTGAGTCTTCTCTCTTTCAAGTTTAGCAACCTACATTGAGACAAAATGAAAGTCATCTGCTACCAACATGTTACCAAAACAAGTCCACCCAGACACTCAGCCCTATCAAATCGAGCAATACCCTTGCTGCAGACCCTAGATGATCCTTCATCCTCCTACAACAAAATACAGGCCACCTCCTGGGGTCTTCACATCGATTTTATACTGTCTTCACTCTCCAGAAAATCATAGCAAATGACCTGCTAAGCCAGCCGGACACCCACAAGTCTCTGGGGCCGGATGAAATCCTCCCGAGAGCGCCCAGGGAGCTGGCAGAGGAACCTGCCAAGCCTCTCTCCATCATTTACCAGCAGTCCTGGTTAACGGGGGAGGTCCCAGATGACTGGACACTTGCCAATGTGACATCCATCTGCAAGAAGGGCAGGAAGGAGGAGCCAGGGAACTCCAGGCCTGTCAGCCTGACCTCAGTGCCAGGGAAGGTTCTGGAACGGTTCGTTTTGGGGGTGATCACACAGCAAGTGCAGGACAACTGGGTGATCAGGTCCAGCCAACATGGGTTCATGAACAGCAAGCCCTGTTTAACCAACCTGGTCTCCTTCTATGATCAGGTGACCCATCTAATGGATGAGGGAAAAGTGGTGGATGTTGTCTGCCTGGATTTCAGGAAGGCCTTTGATACCATTTCACAGCATTCTGCTGGAGAAGCTGTTGGCTCATGGTGTAGACAGGTGGGCTCTTGGCTGGGTTAAAACCTGGCTGGATGGCTGAGCCCAGAGTTGTGGTGAGTGGAGTTAAATCTGGTTGGCAACCAGTCATGAGCAGTGTCCCTCAGGGCTCAGTTTTGGGACCAGTGTTGTTTAATACCTTTATCAATGACCTGGATAAGCGGATCGAATGCACCCTCAATTAGAAGATGAAACGAAATTAAGGGGGAGTGTCAATCTGCTGGAGGGTAGGAAGGCTCTGCAGAGGGATCTGGGCAGGCTGGAGCAAGGGGCTGAGGTCAACTGTATGAGGTTTAACAAGGCCAAGTGCTGGGTCCTGCACTTGGCTCACAACAACCCCAGGCAACGCTCCAGGCTCGAGGAGGAGTGGCTGGAAAGCTGCCTGGTGAAAAAGGACCTGGGGGTATTGGTTGACAACCAACTAAACATGACCCAGCAGTGTGTCCAGGTGGCCAAGAAGGTCAATGACATCCTGGCCTTGATCAGAAACAGTGTGACCAGCAGGAGCAGGGAGGTGATCATGCCCCTGGACTCAGCACTCGTGAGACTGCACCTTGAGTTCTGTGTCCAGTTTTGGGCACCACAGGAAAAGAAGGACATGGAGGTGCTGGAGCAGGCCCAGAGAAGGGCAACGAGGCTGGTGAGAGGGCTGGAAAACATCCCTTGTGGAGACCAGCTGAGGGAACTGGGGTTGTTTAGTCTAGAGAAGAGAAGACCTTACTGCTCTCTACAACCTAAAAGGAGGTTGTAGTGAGGCTGGTGTTGGTCTCTTCTCCAAGATGGCTAATGATAGAATGAGAGGAAATGGCATCAAGTTGTGCCAGGAGAGGTTTTGACTGGATATTAGGAAGAATTTCTTCCCTGAGAGAGTGGTTTGGCACTGGAAGGGGCTGCCCAGGGAGGTGGTGGAGTCACCATCCCTGGAGGTGTTCAGAAAACGAGTAGATGGAGCACTTGATGCTATGGTCGAGTGGATAGGGAAAGGTTGGATGAGGGTTGGACTTGATGATCCTAGCAGTCTTTTCCAATCATAGTGATACTATAAGTTTTTACTGGAGTCAAGACCACCCTGTCTTCTCCAGCTGTCTTGCCTCATGCAGTGACACTACACGTACTTTCAATATTTCCTTAGGAAATTTTTAACTCATTGGTCAATGTCAGTTAAATTCACTAGAAAATTAATCATTCTCAGAAATAGTAAAGTTCTGACGACTCTCACGACCAGTCAATGAGACAAGAGAGAAGTGCTTGCCTCTGGGTGATCCCAGCTAAGGTCAGGTGCAAGTCTGAAAGTCCAGGAAATGTGTCATCTTTTACAGATGTTCTTATCCATCCATACACAGAGCTTTAACGGGCATTTGTAGTCACTTCTCAGACACGTTTCTGCAGAAAAAGCATGCTTCACTGGTTCACACCTGTGGCACAGCTAGCTTTACTTAAAATACGTGCTTTGCTACTCTTCATTAACATGTTTTTAAAGTTCTTTGCCCATAGCTCTGGAATCAAAGTTACAGACCAACCCACTAGTCCTCAGTATACTTACACTAACATATCTCTAGGTGCAACTTCATACTCCTGAGCCATTCCATAACAGAAACCTGTGTGAGTCACAGACTGATGGGGGTTGGAAGGGAGCTCTGGAGATCATCTCATGCAAAACCCCTGCTAAAGCAGGGTCACACAGAGAAGGCTGCACAGGATCATGTCCAGGCAGGTCTTGAATCTCTCCAGAGAAAGTCCATAACCTCACTGAGCAGCCTAGTCCAAGGCTTGGTCATCCTCAAAGGAAAGAAGTTCAGCTCCACTGCAGATGGATTTAGGGTTGACATGGATTGTCATGCTATACATTTAAGCAATAATTACTTCGATCAACTTTGAAATAAGGGTATGTCCTGCTGAAATATCAGCCATTCTAAAAACAGCAACACTACAGTTCCTAAACACTGAGCGGATAGGATGAAACCCACTCACTGGCCAAGACAGAGCAATATGTCTTCTGTAATATCTGAGGGCCAGAGACTTCTTAAACTTGTACCTCAGTAAAAAGGAGTCTTTTCCATGGAAGCAACAGGACATCCACAGTAAGAAAATGTTGTATATGGGGAAAGAATCAGACCACTGTTCTAGGAAAGAGTCGTACTGCATCTGTTGATTTCTCCAATAGTGTTTTTTCCATGTGTTTCTCTCCTTCAGGGCAGACACTTACTTAAAACCATACCCTCACTCACCTTGGATTTCTCCTGATGCAGCTCAATTTGAATGTCTGTTAGCTTGGTCCTGAGTTCCTCATTGGCAGCCTGTAAGGCAACAAGCAGTGCCTCAGGCTTTTCGCCCTTGCTACGTCCTTTTTTTGACATGGTTTCTTATCAGCGAGAGTCCACGTGTTTAATTATTTCACATACAGACTGCCATCTTTTTCTGCTCCTTTCAGTGCCAGTTAGTTCAGCACCTACAGCGTGACATTCCTTAAGGTCCTGGACACAGCTGCTTTGGAAGTCCTGTATGAAATAAGACATACTATTATTTGTCAGTGGACACTGCAGCATGACAGCTCACATGGTTACAAAACACAAGAGAAGAACACTTCTCCAAACACTGCAATCTTTGTATGAAAACCTGCAAGGGAGATCCCAGCACAATCAGGCTTCTGTATGCAAGTCTAGCAAGCTAGAGGAGATTCCATACATGCCCTTTTCCTGTTCTCAGAACGCAGCACCATGCCATGAAAAGAGGACGCTGTTCACCATACAGATTAGTGCTCTTGAGAGTACAGGACTAGAAGATACAGGTCATTTAGTCCAAGCCTTGCAGTCTGAGGTAACCACAAAGTAGGCACTTTAGTCTCAGGGATCTGCAAACAGTATCTCCCTCCTACCCTTCACAATCTTTGATCCCCCCAAGATCCTGTGCCAAACTCAAAGCCCTTCCACAACGCACCTACATTCTGCCATGGGAAGAAATGGGAAGTGCTGAAGTCCTCACCAGCATCCTGGGTCCCTGTAGGAGCAGAGAGATAACAACATGCAAAAGCTTGTATCAGAGCAGAAAGCATCCCCTTTGCCATGTACAAGAGAATGAAAAAAACTCTATCAATGGTTTCCACTAGCTGAGTATTTTGAGGAGAATTCTGTCCTATGTCGAACTGATGCAGTGAGCTTAAACTCAAGCACATCCACAAGACACGAAGATCAGGAAGCCAAGGTTTTATTTTTCCATATCACAAAGAACACAAGTATCCCTGTGTCCTGTATAAATATTTTCTTGTTGCATTTGGATTGGTTTTTTTGGGGGGGTGAGGGAGGGGATGGGGTATGGGTGATGTGTTAGCATTTGTCTTGGTTATTGGCACTGACCAACAGCCTCAGATAAATTGGTATTCTGTCTACTCACAAAATGTGGATTTAATGAGCTTCCTAAAAATTTACAAACTTGGTCTATTGATTTGAATAAATATCCCACTATTTTATGTAGAGCAACTCAAAATAGGTAGAGTAAGGTTGGCCAAAAAATTGTACCCCTGAAATGGCTTTTTCACTGGAACTTCCGTTTAGTATGAGTAAATTAATATTTTAGGAAAGAATTATCTTCTTTCTGTGGAATTCTTTTTCAATGAAAGAGCACTACAATACTCAGATGCCTGAAATTTAATCTTTTCACCTGTCCAGCTGGCCTACCATTATTTCAGAAAAAAAGGCCCAGTGAGTTTGTCAGTTCTCCATCATACTGCTTTCAATGCAAAAAGCTTGAATTTTATGCCAAAGCTTTTCTAAATATCTCCTTTACCGATGCTTGCTCAGAGACCCTATCAGTGAGGGAATAACCTTTCATAAAAAGCCCTGGTATCTTGCAATACCACTTACTCCCCACAGGCTGCTAATTATATTGCTGAAGAGCACTGTTCCTGCAGTCTCCTGTGGAAACCTGGCAAGTCAGGAGGCTAACTTCACTGGCTGCCATGTCCTCACCACACTGAGCGTTCTCCGTTCCAGAGGGAAAGGAATCAATGAGACGTTCTGGTTCTCAGCAGTAAACATGATCAAATCCTAGATTTTAAGTCTGAGAAGAAACAGCTTATTTCCCTAGATAAACAAGTTTCCTGGATTCCAGGGGGATGCAGCCTCAGGTATATAAATCTCTCTACGAAGGACACGGGCCACAGCACTGATTCCATCAGACATATCAATTCAAAGAAATTCAGAACACCATCCCATTCCCAGATGGTGGGAATAACGTGACCCTAATAACTGTTTCACAGCCTGGTAGTCCATTTGGCACTGCAACTATTTAGATATTGCAAGAAGCCCCTGTCAGCTGTCTATAAGCAAAAAGACCGGCCAAATTATTAGTGATGAATGACTGCCAAGTACAATAGCAGCTTTGCCCTCTACCAGCATGTGTCAGTATAATCCATAGGAACTACTGCTGAAGCCCTTGGAGCCCTGCAAACCTCAGCTTAAGCAAAAGACATTTTAAAAAAAAAAAAAATTTAAAAGATCCTATGTGCAGATTTCCATCCAAGATGGCAGGATTAAACCCATTCCTAAAGCACAGTAAGTTCAGTCCAGGGCTCACAAGGAAAGATGTTATTTTGCAGCACTCCCCAGAAAATCCATCAAGTAAATTCTGAAGTAACAGTTGCACACATTTCTTTTGAGATACAACCTGAATGAAGATTTAAATTCACTGAAGAATTTGCCACACTTTTTATAAGAATTAGTAACACATTGTTATAGGCTGTAGAGTATTTATAAGCAAGAGATCATGGCTACATTTGAACTTAATTAGAACTGCTACTCTATGAAAAGGCACATCTGAATTTCAGGGTATGTTTGTTGGTTTTTTGTTTGGTTGGTTTTGTTTAAGATCAATTCAAGGCTGTCTGCGTGACATAAACAGGCAGAAGTTTATTTATATTCACAGGTCTGAAGCAAGTATTACTCTCAGAGTATGACAGGCACTGAGTGTGCAGGTAACAGTGTGCCGCTTCCCATGGCAGAGCAAGCCATGAAAAACAAATGCCTCAAGGAAAGCACTCCATAATCTTTATGACTGAATGTAAAAAGACAAGTACAACTGGACGAGCAACCCCACTAGAATCTTCTTCCTACCCAGTCTCGTTAATTTTCTGTTTCCCTTCCTTTCTACACTCATTGCTATTACCTTTCTTTTGGCTTTCATGCTTTGCTTTTTGTTCTTTTATTTGCTGTTTGCTCTAGTTCTTTCTTTCCCATAGCATTCTAGTTTTCCTTCTTGTTAATGCCTGGGTTTGATCATATGCTAGCAATAGTGTAGAAGAAAACTACACCTACACATACTCCCAGATGACACCTTTGTCCTTTATCTGAAATGGCAAAGGAATCTGCTCTGAACATTGCTCCAAATGATAATCTATGGCTAGCCCATTTTTCTCCCTTTCTCCTCTAGTCATTGGTTGCTTTGTTTTCTCCAAGCCAATAAACAGTTTATCTACAAAAACAGGGATGGAAACACCTCAGAAAGAAGAAATGAGCCCTTCACCACCACAGCCTCTACCCTACTGAATCACAGTGCTCTGTGCCCTCAAGTAGGTGGAGATATCAAAGCACTACAAAGCCTTGTGTTTCTGCTTCAGGTGTGCTCGGGATCACTTAACCATTTTCATCAGCAGCTTTCATGCTTTTATTCTCTGCTAAACTTCCCCTGAACAATATTGTCCAGAGCAGGAAAACCATCAGAGACACAAAGCCTCCACAGATTATACCTAGATCTCAGAAGCAAAGAATACCAAGGACAGTCCCAACCCTCTCCTATCATGCATTTCCTTATTGATTGCACCCTAAAACTTAATTTCAGGTTCAAGATCAAAAAAAGCAAGGGAATGCTTTGAACACCTTTTTTCTCCCTCTTGCCATGTGTATCCTGCCAATGAGGCCTTGGGAGTGATTGCTCCATTTCAAATTTCTCTTTAAGGCATGCATTCCTTCCACAGTTAACTGCCCTCTGGGTGAGCAATTCCTTGACACGAGACACAGACGTGTCCTGTCAGCACATGGGTACCCAGTCAGAATTGCTGGCAGGTGAAGAGGTGGCTCTGGTATGGCTGCCAGGAGCTGAATTTGGTAGCTTTCAGCCAAGAGAACCCAAATCCACCTCAGTCAGGCAACCAAGCTCACAGCTACAGTCAGACTCCAGACTTGTCTCTGCTACTGCAAGTCTGAGCAGGAGCTGACTGTACCACCGTCTGCTTCCCCCAAGCTCACACTGAAAGGCTAGTGTGACCTTATGCTAAATGGTCTCCAGCCCCTGAGCTGGTGAGGCCAACAAGGATAGATTAGCAGGGACAGGATTCCTTTGGTAACATCAGTTTCCCACCTGGGCTTGTCCCCTGAAGCTGCCTTTGCAGGCAGTTCAGAAACACGTGCTTGTTCATGTCAGGATAAGGTAAGCCACACCTCTCATCTAAAAGGATCCAGGATGAAACAATCCCACAAAAGACACATGAAAGTTTGGAGTGGGGTGCAGTTTAACAGCCTGTATGAATACCTTCCCACTGTATTTTTCAAGGCTAGAAGATCATGCAACTGCACTCTTTCGCTGGGTACTTATTAGTGTAACCACCAGGCAGGCTTAGCCCCAGGCAGAGGCACTGAACAAGTCTTATATTGAAGGCAGTCCAGAGGTGAATCTAGAGGAAGTGCTCTGTGTTTATAATGTGATTTCTATAGTTATGTGGAAGATGCTTTCTAAAAAGTCTTAGAAAGCCCTCTTGCTGCCTTTCCCTGCAAATATGTAAAAATCACTATTATCATACTGAATGTTCATCTGACACGTTGGGCTCAGGCTATTCCAAAACAATATATCTTCAGACCTTTGCCATGAAAGTAGAAAGCTCATAATTGTCTCTTTTCTTCGTTTTGGTGTGAAATGAATGGGACAAGCTGCAGAAAACGCCTTCCCAGTCTCACTGGGATAACAGCACAAGCACAGGAGAAACACCACACTCTGCAGGGTAAATTCAGCCAAGTATGAAGAAGCACGAGCGTGCACCAATCAAACAGCCATAGGCATACATGTTCCAGTTTGCACATGTGACAGGCAAGCCCATATTTATATTACAGAAATTGCCTGGGGCCTTGTCAGGAAAATAGCTGAGGCCATCATTCTCTTACAGCATTGCAACCGTTCCCTGCTTGACTCTCCCCAGCTGTAGTAAGAATCTTAGTCATTTTATCTTGTTTTACTGTAATAAAGTACATTAGAGGAATATAGCCATACCACTTTTGTCTTCTGAACTGTGGGTTTGCTTTTTCCATTAATTACATACAAGATCCACCTGAAACAGGATGTCCAAATTGTGCATGCAAAATGAGTGTCATACAGGGGACAAACACACTGCACATGGTTGACATAACTTGGCTGTGGGTGCACAGGTGCCCAAGGTCACACACTTAGAAAATAATATGCATAGTGTAAATTTTGTTTGTGCCCCAGTACACACACTATCTTATACCTCTTTTATGCATGGCTAGACATACAGACCTACATTCAAGTGTGTACTTCAAACTATGCTTTTTCCATATGGTAGATACTTGATTTTTCCTTGTGTATGAATTTCAAAACATTGCCAACAGTGCAAACCTACACCACTTCAGAAAAAAAAAAAAAGAAGAAAAAAGAAGAAGTGCCGTTAAAACACTAGTTCCAAGCTCCTTCTAGCTCCAGGGAAACAAACCTGTGCACATCTTCCTCTGTGGGACCAGGACATACTTCACTCTCTCTGTTGACCTCAGGTTTAAACTCTCACATCTCTGAGCAACACAACACAGAAGGGTTTCACTGGCAACTTGTGACTCAGAAGCATTGGACCAGACTAACAACCCATTAAATAAAAACAAGTAAAATATTCTGTTGCCCTCTTATCACTTTTGCCTACAGCTGTGTTGAAAACATGAAGAGAAAAAACCTGCAAAAATTACCTCAGAGAAGCCAAAAATCAGAGCAAAGGAAAAAGATAACCAATACCATTTTTAATCTCCCAGCACAAAGCTAACTCTCCACTTTTACAGAATGAAACAAAATAACTCAGATTATAACAAACAG
This sequence comes from Merops nubicus, assembly GCF_000691845.1. Lineage (NCBI taxonomy): Eukaryota > Metazoa > Chordata > Aves > Coraciiformes > Meropidae > Merops > Merops nubicus. The sequence continues at coordinate 11,620 of NW_008610369.1, read as the reverse complement.
ATACTTCTGGGACTTAGTTTCCTTCTCAGTTGAAAAAGTCATGCTGCAACATTTTTAGGAATTTCTTCAGATTACAAGAAAAATCTTTTTTCTTATGGGGAATCAGTTTCAAGCAAAGCGAAGAGACACCAGGCCCAGCAGTTCCTGTGTGCCAACCACTGCTGCGCCCTGAGGTGCTGGTGCTCCTCCTCAGAGCCTGAGGGGGCTGGCTTAGGAAGGGGGACAGGGGGGGACAAGGGGAGACACACAGACAGCGAACTGCTGACCACGTACACCCCGGCAGCAGCTGTGAGAACACGGGCTCCGGCACTCAGCCGTTCCAAAACAAAGCTCACACCTGGGAGCCAAAGGAGAGCGCAGCCCACGAGCCCACACGGACACAGCTCTGCACGTCCAGGCCCCTTTGTCATCTGTCCCTCTCAGGCAGCCATCTCACAACTGGCTTTCATCCACTCTCCAAAACACTGTGCCTGGAGAGCCGTGCAGGACCCAGAGACCCCAGTGGCTTCCCAAGCCCAACCTTCTGCCACAGGAGCCCAGCTTGCTCCCAGGCGTGAGAGGCAGCCAGCCCTGGCCGCACCACAGGCCACGAACGGCGCGGGCTGCCAGGGCCAGCCACAGGTGACTGTGGCGATACTTCCACCACAAGGGCCAGGTTCCAGGCACCTCTCCAGTATCAGATATTGATAGTTCTCAAAATAGCAGGCAATTTTGTCTAAAACTTTTGTCCCCTTTTAAGGTTGGCATGCTGGAAGATGAAGGTTCACAGGCAGCAGCCTTACTGTGTCACAGCAGGTCACCCACCACCACCGAGCTGAGGCAAGCTGGGTTTTTGGCAGCTGTGTGCACTTTCTAGGTCATCTCCACACAGCAAAGCCAGAGGAGAAATAAGGCCTCAGCATACTTTGAAAAATGTGGCAAATCGGAATTGATTTGGGTGATACGGGAAGAAAAACAGTGGAGGGCTCCCAGATCCAAGAAAGCCCAGAGGAAGCACTGCAGATAGTGTTCCCCAGGCCCAGTTTAGCACTGGAGCCATGTCTTCATTTTGGTCACTCTGAAGTTTGTTAGATCTAGGGCCATAGAATTGATCCCCCCTGAAACACAAATGGAATTCTTACTCAAGGAGCAAATTTTCATTTTTAACCACCTAGGAAACTTATTGGACATCTCATAAGACCTGTTAATAGAGTTGTGAAATAGATAGATGGCCTCTATTTGCCAGTAAATAGTCTCTTCAAGCATGCATTTTCAAAGACCCAAAGGAAAATATATTGCTGACATGAAGTACAAAATGTGTATGTTGCCATATCACTAAAAGTAGTGAGAAACTTTATGCTTGTATTTTTATTTCAAATCTAACAGCTCTATGCTTTATTTTTTTGGTCAACATTATTTACTTCTTTGTCCCTCTCAAAACCCCAGCATCATCAGTAAAGAAAATACAACTGTCTGCACAGCACATCAAGAGCTTCACAGAGCCAAATAAATTCACAATATGGCCCTATTAACCAGAGGGCTGCATCTGTCCCTAAAATTTTACTGACCCTATTGAGTCCACAGGCAGGAAATTCTAGACCAGATCATGATTAATACTGCAAGACAAATCCGCTATGTAATTTCTAAATCTCTTCCCTTCTCAGCATTAAAAAAAATCTGAAAGTCCTGTAGGATGTGGGGAGGGAAGAAAAGGGGTCAAATCTAAGTAGATTTCAACATAGTCCCAAAATCTAGAACTGGTTTAAGAAAAAATAAAAATAATAATTTATGTAGTGTGGAAAACCCAGAAAATTAAGAATTTCCCTGCCTAGCAGAATAGAAATGAGAACTTTGGTATTTGTCTTTCAAAAACATTGAAACTGCCTTATTCAACTGCCCTGCTGTTGTGAAATTAATGCATCATTTTTGAGAATACTATTTTGTTTATAGACTGTCACACTTAAAAATGAAACAGCTGTGTCAAACCCAAAGAACTCTATCAAACCAAGCAGTAATTAAATGTTCTTGAAAACTGTAGCAAAAGGCTTGCTTCAGTTCACAACACCTGTGAGTTTTGTCAAGATTTATTTATGAAATCTGACATCAACTGGTAGTTTGGCAGAAAAGCTTTTAGATCATAAAGAAAAAAAATCTCAATAGCTAGCAGCCACTCTCCCCAACTTACATTCTCAAGCTGATCTACAGAGCTGCCAGGAAGACTTGCTTCCTTCCCGGGTAAGGAAAGCAAACTGAAGCAGCAGCAAACCCTTGTCAGACTGGATTCTAATATGCAGTATCACCAAACATCCATTTCGTACCCAAATCACTGCACGCAGACTCTGGGAGGCACGCTGCCTCCAGAAGTGACTGTCAAGCCAGTCCTTTGCCACGTTTGGATTTTGTGGTCTCACTGAACCTAGGCTGTGGTTCAGAATTTCATTGGCACTCCTGTAAGTGCTCATGTTCCCTTTGTAGCAACAGAGCAAGGTGCTTAATGAAAAATCTACTCACTATTCATAACAGCATACTTGACTTTGTGGGGCTTATCAAAAAGGAAATAGTATCAACGGACCCAAATTCCAGAGCAGAGGGGCAGTTTCAGCTCCTCTGTGCATGAGAGGACAATGGGAACACGAGCAAACACTGTGCAGCTCAGCACAACTGACAACTGCTACTCAACAGTATTTAAGTTAATAGCTCAGCAAACTGTTAATATTTACCTGTTCCAAGAACAATTAGAAACAAGGCACATGCGAACAAGTACGCTTACTTGCTCCCAGTATTTCAGAGTGCTATTTGCCTTTCTCAGGAGTCCCTACCACAACAAAAAAAATACTTCAGAAAGGATGTTGGTACAAGCACTTGCTCACATCTTCTGTCCATTTCAAGGGATTGACTGATCATCTGTAACAGAGCAGATGAACCCCCTTTCCATTCTCCTGACTGAATCCTCAAAAATTTGCCATGTCCCAGGAGGAAGTTTCTGGGGACAACATGGCACCTAAAATATTAGGGAGGGACTATCAGGAATTCTTGAACTGTCTCATTTGTGTAACCATCTACGCTCTACTAGAGAGGAAGCTGCCACATGGGCAAATCATTTTACCACCAGTGAGCAAGTTGCTCATATTGGAAATTGCAACTAAAAGAAAGGAACTTTTATTTTTTTCTTGACCATGGGAAAAGTCTCACCCCACCTGAGCTTTCTCTAAAGGTTATATTTCAACTTCAGTTATAATTTAATTTTCTGCTTTCTAAGGGCAAGAGCAGATAGGGACAAGTCAAACAGACACTCCTCCCAAAGCCTTTCCTATCAGACACTTGGCTCTGCTCGAGGAGAGGAAGACAGCTGTTCCACTGGCAAGTGGACTTAGTTATGTGGACAAGAAGAAGCTCTAACCTAAATGTGTTTTCCTCAGAGCCAGCATTTCACCTCTTGCCAAGACAGCGAATAACATGCTAATTCAGAACTCCACTGACCAGAAAACAGTGCTGGGATTCAGGTTAGGTAACCCTAACATCAGAGTTTTTCCCAAATCAAGACTGCTGATCAAAGCACCCTGGCTCTAGATCCCAGTGCTCACTCTAGAACCAGAACTTCAGAATGTGGCAAGTCAAAATCCCAAATCACGCTGTTGCACCGTTCATTTAGAGAAGTCTGATGGCAGTTCAGAGAGAGAAACTGATTCCCACCCCTATGTCAGACAAAAAGACAACAACTTCAGCAAACTTTAGTCAAACAAAACTGTAGTTTTTAGCAGTTCTTCCCTGGGTTTGGAAGTTCTTAATGCAAATTTAAAAAACTAATGCAAATGCCACTGTGAAGGTTTTTCATCCTCAGCAAATCCTTGTGCCTTTTGTTTACTTCACCTTCCCTTCCAATGATCTACCACAATTTTGAGAGAGACATTTTCTACTCCCACAAACTGGTGAAACTCCCCTGAACTAGAGGAGTAGCTCCAGCGCTTACCTGCTGGAAATTTCATACCAGTAGCTAGATTGGATTCATGCTCGCTCACCGATCTGGTCTTAAGCAATATTTTAAGGAAATAACATTTTCCCATAAGCCAATCCCCATCACTGCAGCCATTCTGTTAGCTACAAGGGGAACACTGGCCATACATAATTCAATATCTCTCCAAAGCCTGTCTCATCTTGCTAGTGGGATTTGAGTACATCCAAAATTAAGTCTTTGCTCTCTTTTTTATTTACCAGATTTCACCAATGCTTTGCACTGTTTCAGAATAAAATTAAAGCCCTAATTGTTTTATTCTAACATAACAGAATACATAATTAATGAAAACTGTAATTAAAAGCATGATTTATATTATTTTAGTATAACATCATAATTCCTCATCCCAACATCAAACCAAAAACTCAGCTCAGACTCGCTGCAATTATCTGCAGCGTTTATACGTTCTGTTCTGTATCTCTTTTTATAGCCAGAACGTGGCAAATTTCACGTGCTAGTAGTTTACATGTGTTTTATTCCACCAAATGGAAATAAACAGCTCTTCAGAACAAATCCTAACCACCTCCTGCTTTTGGCTGCACAAAAACCCAATAGCATTGTAGTTAGATTTTTAATCCATACCACAATAATTTTCAGGAATATTAAAATACCTTCAGAACTGAATGCACAATATCCCTCAGATTCAAGGCTCTGCACAAGGAATACTGGATGAATCCAGTGCTGCTAGGCCACTAATGCTAAAATTACCATTGGCCCTTGCTTTAAAACGTGAACCAAAATACTCTATCCAAGTTGCTGGCGCCTCCATGGAAACAGTCAAAAGGGGACAGAAGCATTATTGTTATCTGCAGCAAAGCTGGAGAGATTTGTTAAAACAATATTCTAGTATTCTGAGGCTAAAGTGCCATCTGTCTCTGTTTCAAACAATTATTTCCCTAGAAGCTGCCATAACACAACACACATTGAAAAGAACAGTACCAGTGAAAGCACAAAATCCTCCCCTATCCTGAAAGGAAACGGAAATTTTCTGGAACTGACATTTTTCAGCGTGAGAAGTGCATGGACACAGATGAGACACACTGTTCAAGAATGGCAGGGTTGTCAGGAAAAGGATGAACTCTATCAACCTGCCCAGCTCATTGCAAGATGAGTCTAAGAAAATACTTCAGTGGTTTTGTACTTTGAGAGTTATTCAAGGCCCATTCTCAGTTTACTAAAAAGATGGTTTTGTAAATGTATTTTATTCAAGTAGGTTCACACTCCACTGCCAGAGGCAGCATGTGCAGCTTGAAAGAGACACTGCAGTTCCCAGAGTTCATAGTATCAGGCTCTCCTTTAACAAGCCAGCAAAACCATCTTTTATTTAATTGAAATGCACAGAAACAAGAAAACGAGAGAAAGTTCATGCCCCATACCCTTCTCCTGGAAACCCTTCCTATCCTTTTTTTCTAAGGCTGTAACAGTGTTTATCTATTGTCTTGGAGATATCAGAAGAGGATATTTTATGTTCACTACTAAAGATTGTCAGATATTTGAGTAATTTCTCTATTTAAAACATGAGGGTTAACTTGTGAAAGTTTCTGCCATTTTTACCTCAGCTCTTACTACAGCCAGTTCAAGTAGATATTGATGTCAGAATGAACAAGAAAAATCTGCCTTCTAGCCTCCTGCTTTTGCTTTTAATAACATAGATCTCTACAATTATTTGCTTTCTTTTCTGGACACAGATTACTACCTTCTTGCAGTTTCTTATCAGCTTTCAGTTCAATATACCTTAAAAACATGTATTTTCTTCTCCCATTATAGCACTATCAATATCTTGCAGAACCTCATGTACACACGGCTCTAATTTCCAATGTCCTGTATCCCTCTTGCCCTTTCCTTCCATTTTCTGGGAAAAGAATCTGAACATTCCCATTACCAGGGAAGTGCAGCAAAAACCAAGCCAATACAAATTACAGTTAGTCCCTTTACCTCACCTTTTCAGCAGAAACATAAACACAGATGTGAGAATCCCATTAGCCATTCCTATCCATTTTTTAGAATGAAAATACTTTTAAAAATAAAAACAATTTCAAGCAACACCCCTAGAAACACTCATGAATACACTGCGACCAGATTTGGTCTTTTTCATTTCTCATTTGTTGTAATTCTTATCCTTTTCTGGCATGTTGAAAGACAGGTTCCTTCAACATCCCTACAGTCTGCGAGCTCTTCAAAATGGTCCAAAACAGGACTTTCACCAGATAACATTAGAAATCTACTTTTCATCAATGGCATTGATCAGCTGAGGGAAAAGTAACTGTCATTCCCTGTCCTCTAAATGAAATTAAAACATACCACGTGACACCATTCCTGCACACATAAGTAGCTCTGACCATAACAGAAAGAGCAGGACTCAACAACCAACCAGGATAAAGGCTGCATCAGAAACCAGAAAGAGCTCTTATGGTAACCTAAGGGAGAGTTTGACAGGCATTAAGCCACCGTGTCTCATCTCACAGGGTAACACAGCTTCCCCTGGCACGGCTGCTGCGCGGCTCACGGACACCCACGGCACACTCCGAGGAAACAGCAGCACGTAGGTCATGCTGGGACCTACAAAATACGGCATGCACCTCAGAAGGGAGCTGCTAACCAGAACCCTGCAGAGAGGGGCTGAATGCCACTGGGTCAGCAGTGCCCCTGGATATGCACCCGTGTTGATCAGCTCTCAGCTCTGCCTCTGGACACTGCCAGGACACCCTCCAAACCTACCCTTTCATCCTTAGAGGTGTTTCCCAACTAATTAATGCAACCTTTTGCTTAGTTATAGGCTACCAAATAGTAACCAATACAACTTCCTTCAGCTACAAATACCCCAATGTTCTTCAAGTGCAACAGTCTCCATAAACTTTTTGTTCATCTAAGACTGCTTATAACTTATTATGATTTCACATCAGAGGGGGGAGATGAGAAGAGGATATTACTACAGTCTGTATTAAATTACAGCAGATTCTCCTAGCTAATGCTCAAAAAATTACTGCATCTCGTTTTGCTCCTCACCAATCTTGAGTACAAATAAATACAGTGTAAAAAAACCCAAGGACTTATCTATGAATAACAGAACCTGAAGAACAAAAATAACATTCATGTACATGAAAATGTAAGTATGTATTATACACAATTTTAAATTTTTCAAAAATTCATCACTAAAATTTTTGTAAACCAAGCCTAACCTACATGAGAAACAGTACAGGATTGATTGTAATTAATTGCTATCACTTGTAACATGAAGAGTTCTAAGTATTTTGTATACACCACAGAAATGAATAATGAAAGATATTTCTGCATCCATTTAAAAAAAAAAATTAATGTACTGAATTTTAGCAAACCACTGCACATGCAGAAAAA